>NW_014543429.1:1203901-1205440 GCF_000741045.1 Vigna radiata var. radiata | reverse complement strand
TTTGTTTTGCAGAATAAGTTTTCAAAAGGAGAAGAGAATTTTTATGATACTTTGCTTTTGGAATTGATGCTCCAAGCCAGGAAGTGAGTCAATCAAGTGATATGCAAAGCTTTGGTTCGAGCACCAAGTGATTGAGCTAAGTAGTATTCAACTTGTACTG
The DNA here is from genome assembly GCF_000741045.1 of Vigna radiata var. radiata. Lineage (NCBI taxonomy): Eukaryota > Viridiplantae > Streptophyta > Magnoliopsida > Fabales > Fabaceae > Vigna > Vigna radiata. Next base: position 1,205,280 of record NW_014543429.1, on the reverse strand, counting down.
TTGCATTTTGCTCTGCTTGATGTTAAAATCTTTGATTACTATTATATTCATTTCTGTTTGGGCAAATGATATGTTCATCACTGATTCATTTATTCTGTGGTGTGTTCTTATTTGTTTTAGCACTTTAATCAGTGAAAATCTTCTATTATGAGATACTCATGTGCTAAATTTAATCTGTTGGAATGATTAGTCATGTGCATTGTATTTTAGTGTTGTGCTGTTAATTGTCAAATTGAATCTGTGTTTAATGGCTCAGTAGTCAATTTCATGAATACTTTAAAGTTAGCCTTGGTATAATTTTTTATCAAGCATCAAAAGCAATGAAAAATTAATTTGAATAAGGTAGTTGATAGTTTCTATCTGTATTTTTGGATGATTAAGACATTTGATGATTAAATTTTCAATTTTGTTTCAAAGCTGTTTTGGTGGAGATTTGTTTTCAAGTTCAAATGCATACCGCATAAACTATGATAATACTCATTGAGAACTTGGATGCAGTAAATGAACTGATCAAGTTTTGCATATTTTTTATATAAAGTATCTGGTTAATAAACTGTTGAAAGATAAAATCTGAATCAGTTTTTGTGTTTGAATTTTCTATATGTTGTTTTGATATGCACAACTGAATTCATAGGATTGAACAGATTGGGATATAAGAGTGCATGAATCATAGTTGCTGTTTGGGAGATTATAAATTATGTTGTCAAAATTATTTTTTTTTAACTAATTATGTTAGAAGAAATGATTTCCTGATAAATCTGGAGTAGCTGTGATGTGATTATATTCATTGAAGCTACTATTGCGTTCTTTGTACTTTATAAATTAGTAGCTGAATCATAAACATCTTAATTGTATGATAAATGGTTGTTGATTTCATGGGTAAATTGAGTATGCTAAAAGCTGAATTTGATTTGCTAAGAATCATTGAAACTTGTTTGAAATTGCAAATACAAATCTAAATTGGCTTGTAAGCATCTCTTCATTGTTTTGGACTGAACAAATCTTCAAATATTTTTCAAAATCTGTTTTTGAGTTTAAGAGAAACTTTTGTTTGACATCTTATGACATGATCTTGTGATACATGATACTCATTTCAGGAAGAGATATATAAGTTTGTTAGATATCTGGACATTTTATGAATGTTATATGAGTTTTANGTTGAAAATTTGGTCCAAATCTCTGTTTTTCGGAAATTATCGTCAATAATCGATTACCAAAGGGTCATAATCGATTATCTCAGCCTAAAAATTTAGATTTTGACATTTTAGAACACAAATAATCGATTATACAAAGTAATAATCGATTATCAGCGTAAAAAAAAAAAAAAAAAAAAAAAAAAAAAAAAAAAAAAAAAAAAAAAAAAAAAAAAAAAAAAAAAA
>NW_014543429.1:1198639-1201076 GCF_000741045.1 Vigna radiata var. radiata | reverse complement strand
TTGGTCGATTGCCGGAGCGGTTCTCTTCAAGTTGGTAGAGTGTTTCTTTTCATTCTATTGCTGTTTTTATCTTGTAATCTGTTAAACAATTTTTAGTGGAACTGTTAATCACTCTTTGTAGTGATTAACGACTGGACGTAGATTCTGTTGAATCGAACCAGTATAAAAATCCCTGTGTGATTTTCTTTTGCCCTATACTCACTTTATAATTAACGCACGTTATCTGCTTGGTAAATTTTCTGAAAGAAAATTGTTTAAAATTAAAAAGGGAAAAATTGTTTCAACTGTGACTTGTTACGCTGCACGCTCTGTGTATTTTAATCCGCTGCGCTAAACTCTTTCGAAAATTACCCCCTCCGATACCAACAATTTGGACAAGAATTTGATTTTGTAGGCACTCAATTCCACCAAAATGATTTCAACCACTGGTGGGAACCTCATTCAAACATATACATCAAAGCCAATTGGGGCAACATTCCTCTTCGTGAAAAGAAACGTTAGGGGAAGCTAAAGAACGTTTACGGCAGGAACTATTCTCTATACCAAAAGAAACGTTGGGGGTTGTCCAACAATTCTTGCAGAACTTATTCTCTGGACCAAAAGAAACGTTGGGGGAAGCCCAACAACGTTTACAACAAACACAATCCCCTGTACGCAAAGAAACTTTGGGGGAAGCTAAAGAACGTTTATTGCAGGAACAACACTCTCATGTTTTGAAGTCTCTGGGTATTATTAGGGTTAATACTGAAGTTAACCCTAAGGATGAATGTCAAGCTCCTATCTTTGAGGATGACAAGATTATTGATGAAGAGAAGATAGAGGAAGATGAGATAACAAAGGTATTGAAGTCTCTGGGCATCATTAGGGATAATATTGAAGTTAACCCTAAGGAAGAATGTCAAGCCTCTATCTCTAAAAATGATAAAGTTGTCGAGGAGGAAAAGATAGAAGAAGAAGGGCCAAAGATAGAAGAGGAGAAAATAGAGGAAGATGAAGTAGAAAGGTTGAGTGAGGGAGAGAAAGATGAGAAGAAAGAAAAAGCAGTGGTTGAGAAAAAAAAACAAATAAGAAAATAAGAAAAAAGAAAAAAAGAAAGTGGAAGAAGGAGAAGGTTGAGAAAAAGAGGGAGAGGAAAGAAGAAAAGATCACATGAAAAACATCTTCCTCATAAAAATAAAAATCATAGGAAGGGAAATAAGTTCAAGTTGGCGATCTTCAAGAAATTGGAGACTAAAGTTCCTATGATTGAAACATGGAAACAGGTGCTTGGAGTTCTTAATTTTCTGAAGAAATTCAGCAGAAAGAAGAAAAAGAAAAGAATAGCAAGCAAAAGGGAGTATCAACACCTACTAATAGATGTTTGAACTCTACCGGGTCAAGCTAATGACGTTAAAAGAACGCTTGCTGGGAGGCAACCCGGTTTCTGAATTTTTTTATCTTTTATTTCGTTTTGATTTGATTTGATTTGATTTTAATTTATTTGATTTGATTTGATTTGATTTGATTTAATTTGATTTGATTTGATTTGATTTGATTTGATTTGATTTGATTTGATTTGGTTTTATTTTTATTTTTCCATTTTTATATTTTCTTATTTTTTTTGGTTATGCGCTGCTTCTTATGGTAGTAATGATAACATCTACTGAGGGATGATAGAAAATTTTTGAATACACTGAAGGATTCCAGGAAGGCACACCTACTGATGGGTGATGGGAGGTATTGCACTTACAGACAAGTGCTAAACAGGTTTGGGTCAGGCTCGTGACGTTAAACAAGCGCTACTAGGAGGCAACCTAGATTTCTTCTTACACTTTTGCATTTTTAAATTCTTAGAATAGGTTGAATTTTTATTTTGGTGTGTACTCTTGGCTTTACTACTTTTTCTGAAAATGCTTGACTGACTGGTGTGCATGATGGAACTATTTGATGATTATTTGATGTGGATGATAATTGAGTTGTGTTGTGTGTTAATATCCAGTGAAATAGATGTGTGATGAATTATGATTGTGATTATGATGCTACGCAGGGTGTATAAATGAATCTTGTGTGAGAAAGCATGTTGTGTGAGGTTTTGAGCTCCAGAGTTTTTATTGTTGTATGCATTGTTCACAGGAAAACATGAATGATATTGCCTTAATCTTAATAATTAATTGAATTGCATGTGAATGTCAGATGATCAAGGCCATTTTTGAAAACCTTTCTCTAGCCAAATTTTCACCTAAAGTGCTTGAAAATATTATACCTTTTTTGAACCTTAGCCTTAAACAGTATGTGAACCCTTGTTTTGAAATTCTTTACCTTGAGTTGGGATGAGCTTAATTGTATGTGATGAAAAGGTTCAAGTTTGGGGTTGTACGGGGGAAAATTGGAAAAGCAAGTGAAAAACATTGAGCTCAAATGTTGTGAAAAGAAAAAAAAAATCATGAGAAAAGAGAAG
>NW_014543429.1:1194946-1196479 GCF_000741045.1 Vigna radiata var. radiata | reverse complement strand
CATTGTTTTCTTTTGTCAATTGAATCAACTTTATTTTGCATGTTAATATTTTTGTTCTCAAATCCAATTTATTAATTTTTATTTTCAAGTCATATTATTTTAATTCACGTGAACGAGAAAGCCTTTCGAGTCTCTTGGGAAAACGATACTTGGTCTTACCATTTATATTACTTTACGATTTGGTACGCTTGCCAATTTGTCAACAAGTTTTTGGCGCCGTTGCCGGGGACTACAGGTTTATTTTTCTAGTAGTGTGAATTGATTGAATTTGACTTGATTTTATGAAGAAAGTCTATCCTTAATTACTAGATCACAACTTCTTGTATCCTTAATAATTAATTTTGCATTATATACGCACAAAAGCTTAAGACAACCAATACTCATATCCCTACTTTTGAGTAATATTTCTTTTGAGAGTAATTCCCAGAACTTGAATTGTAAGATACCCTTTGATACTCATGGAAATTATACATCATGCTATGAATCAGTCTTAAACTGCCTTTTAGTCGCACTAAAAGTCAAAAAAACCCTAGTCCCCACTAATGTAGTATAGGACAATGATAACAGTCAAAAAACCGTTATTTTTATACTTGAATTTGATATCAAAACACACCCTTTATGACTTAAAATGAACGTAGAATCATGCGAAACACTTTAGTTTAGTCACAAGAGAGTTAAAAGTAGTTTTAGAGATATTATGCTTGTTTTTACATTGTTTTGACAGGATTTGATGAGAATTGAAGGATGGAAGTGAAGAAGGGAGGACTTAGACTCAAGAAAGTATGAGAAAAGATGTAAAAGAGGAGTCACGTCCACCACTCAGCGCCAATTCCAATGCTGAGTGCCAACCTCGTGGAGGATCCCACTGTTTTAAGCTTGAGCGACGACGTTGAGGGGAGAAAAGAAGAATCGCCCATCGTTGAGCGCTAGCTCTTGAGGAATCAGCACTGTCAAACGCCTAGGCGAGACTGCTGAGCGTCTTGCGATATTGAAGCCCACCGCTGAGCGGTGAAGTGAGCGTTGAGCGCCTAATTTTTGGGCCTGGGCCAAAATTCTGTTATTTTTCTGTATTATAAATAGACCCAGGTGACCTAGGGTACGTCACTACAAAAAAAAGCTTATTTAGAGGGGTTTTTTTTTTTCGATTTGCGGGGGTTTTTACCCTCCGCTAAATGAATTCCGGGGGTTTTTCAAACCCCCGCAGTTTGAGTCGCCACAAACTATCTGCAGAGGTTTTTTTCACCCCCTGGTATCACATTCAATTTGTAGAGGTTTTTCTGCGGAGGGTAAAAACCTCCTCTATTACTGACTATTATTTTGAGGGGGTTTTTAACCCCCCTTATTTTCAACTATTTAATTAAAATAAAAATACCTGTATTTATTATATGCTATTCAATTCACCATCTTGCTGAAATAATAATGAAAAATAATAAAATATATATAAAATTGTAAAATACAGAAAAGTAATTCAAAATTAATTTTATTGATGATTTAAAATAACATACATTCATTGACAATTACAATGTTTAAAGA
>NW_014543429.1:1186506-1187906 GCF_000741045.1 Vigna radiata var. radiata | reverse complement strand
TGATTTTCCACTAGTTAATTGCTGAACATCCTGCAATAATTTCATATTGTCTTATTCAAGCTTTCAAAATTGTTTTTGAAACCAATTAGGTGTCCAAAAGTTATTTGATTCTTTATATTTAAAATTGACACATAATTGGATTTGGATAAGTAAATTTTAGAAACACTGTTGTTTAACATTAATCAGCTGTGATCTCAAGTTCATTTCTCTCTGTTTTAAACATATTCTTAACAAAAGAATCTTGTGTTTTCACAGCCTTGGGTATTTTCACTCTCCTTACAACCATTTTTTTAAATCTTTTGCTAATAACAAGTTGCTGGTTTAATTGCTTATTCCTGAGATTTATATGATGTACTTACATTTGAGTAAACCTGTAGCAAAAGCTAGGTACTTGTGAGATATCTAAAATAAATGATTCAAAAGAAACTCTTAAATCCTTCTAAAAGGCTGAAAGACCAGCGCAAGCTCAAATATGAAAACTGAAGCACCTAAATTTGACTATTTCTTAAATATCTTGCAGCTTCTTGTTTGTCAATTTGCAGCTGTCTTGTTTTTGTCTCAAAATTCTAATTGCTTAGCCTAACAAATATTGTCTGAGAAGATTCTTCTCTCTAGTTTCTGAAACTTGAAAGAAAGATTTGTGAGTTTTAAGTTTCTTAAGAAAAGCCTGAAGTAGTTGATAAAGTTGGGGGATAAAATTCTTTGGACCGAGATAAAAAAAAAATTTCTATTGAATTAAACCTGATTACTGCATATTGGTTGAATTGTTGTATATGTTGTTTTGATATGCACAACTGAATCCATGAGGTTGAACAGATTGAGATATAAGAATGCATGAATCATAGTTGCTATTTGAGAAGGTATAAATTATGCTGTCAAAATTAGTTTTTGAACTACTTGTGCTGGTAGAAATGCTTTCCTGTTAAATCTTGAGCTGCTGTGATGTGATCACATTCATATTAGCTATTGTTGCTTTCATTATAGTTTATAAATTGATTGCAGAATCATTGATAAAGTCTGATAAAAGCTGAATTTGATTTGCTAAGAAATATTGAAAATGGTTTGGAAGTTCAAAAACTTTTTTGAACTGCCTTGTAAGCATACCTGCATTGTTTTGGACTGAACTGATCTTAAAATATTTTTCATAATTTGTTTGTGAGTTCAAGAGAAATTTTTGTTTGACAACTTATGACGTGATATTATGATACATGGTAGAGATATATAAGTTTTTAGATATCTGGACATTTTATGAATGTTATATGAGTTTTAGGTTGAAAATTTGGCCCAAATCTCTGTTTTTCGGAAATTAACGTCAATAATCGATTACCAAAGGGTCATAATCGATTATCTAGGCCTAAAAATTTAGATTTTGACAATTTTGAACACAAATAATCGATTAT
>NW_014543429.1:1181006-1183786 GCF_000741045.1 Vigna radiata var. radiata | reverse complement strand
TGATACCTTCATCAAAACAAATCCAATGTCAGAGTAATCTAAGGACCAAATAAGTAATGAGGTATTTTAAACTTGTAACTTGAAAAGGCAAGCTAGCTCCCAACTACTGTGAGATCTCATTTGAAAGAGGTTTTAAAATTGTAACCTGGAAGAGGAAACCTAGGTTTAATGACGGTGAACCCTAGCGATGATGAGCGATGACGTGCAACGGAGGACTCCATGGCGACTGCAACTGACAACGCAACGGTGAGTGCAACGACGACCGCAGCAGCGATCGCAAGACGACCGCAATTGAGGACTCCATGGCGATTGCAACAGACGACGTAGCGACAAGGACAACGACGACCGTAGTGGTGAGCAACGGCGACCGCAACGGTGAGGCAATGGCGAGCGCAGTAGAGAACGTAAGGCGACCGCAACGACGAAGACGCTGAACCGTAAGGCGACCGCAACGACGAAGACGCTGAGAACAAACTGAGTTGCTTTCAGGGGAAAAACGAAAACCTTGCACAAAAAGTTTAAGGAAAGCAAAGAAAATGTGAGGGTTTGGAAAATTTTAGGGAAAAGAAATGTAACTTTCGATTTTGAAAAGGGGGAAAGTATGAGAGGGAAGATAGATTTGGAAAATTTTGGATATACAGGAAAGTTAAAAACTGAAAATTGTATTTTAATTTTTAGATGACATAAACCTCCTCCTAATAACATTAAAACCCCCACAGTTATCAGGACTTAATTAAATCTTTTTAATAATTTTAAATAATTTTAATTTGTGGAGGGTTTTTAGAACCCCCGCAGTATAACCTCCGCTTAATAATTTTTTTTTGTAGTGCGTATCTTTTGGCAGAAGAAGACGTCATAACACCTTCTACACTCCTTGTAGGCGGCTTTTGGATGCAGGAGCTCTCTAATTAACCAATTCTAGGGTTTATTCTTTCATTCTTTCCATTAATTCGATCTAGTTTCACCATGTCTATGGTGAACTAAACCCTTTGTTGTTGGGGAACAATGTAATCCTTTTGAAACTCTCTTATATTGAAATTCTGATTTTATTCATATGCTTATATTATCAATAGTTTGAATTTTCTTCTCTACGCTATAAAGCTTGCATCATTTAACTCATTCAATGTCATGATCTTTGATTTTGTCGATACGGGGACATATGGGGAAATCATGAACTGGGAAGAATTCTCTTGATTATGAAATACTACCTAGGGATAGGAGTAGGACGGCCAATTGCTTTAAACTTCTGTGATTAATGCATTAGTAATTACTAGGGATAGTGAACTAGTGATTATGGTAATAGGCTCTTTTCGTTGAGGGATCGGGTTTAGAGTAAATTAGAAAGTTGCATGACATTGATAATAAAGCGAATTTAATAAGAGTAGTAGATATAGAAGGGTGGATAAGGATGAAATTGTAAACCCCAACAACTCCATTCATTCATATCTTTCATTCGCTAATTGATCAAGTTTGCATTTGCATGTTTAAATTCAGTTTTTGCATTTACAACTACAATTTATTATTTCTTTGAAGTCTTATGCGATCAATTCACATGAACGTGTACGCCACTGAGTCCCTTGGGAAACGATATCTGGACTTACTGTTATATTATTACTTGATATGATCTGGTACACTTGCCAGGGTGTTAACAAGTTTTTGGTGCCGTTGCCGGAGACTCGTGGTTTAACTTTTCAAGTAGTGTGAATTGATTAAATTGGACTTGCTTGTATTTCAATTTTGTTTTGTTTTGTTTTATTTTTATTTTTTATATAAAAGTTCTTTTAGGGCTTTTGTTTCTTGTGTATGCAGGAAGCAATTTACACCAGAAGCAAGAAAAACTGAAGAGATGGAAGGAGGAGCACGTAGAAGAACTCTTGTAGATGCACAAAACATTGTTGGTCCCCAACACTTCAATAGCATTGCCATGCCAAGGGACAACACGTTAAATATGGTGATGAACCCTGCGTTAATCCATCTGGTGCAGAGTAATCAGTTTCATGGTCTATCTAATGAGATCCCATATGATCGTCTGACAACGTTCAATGAGATTTGTAATACTGTGACGAGCAACGGAGTATCAGAAGACAGAATAAAGCTTAGTTTTTCCTTTTTCACTGGGAGGCAATGATAAGTTGTGGTTAAATTCCTTTCCAGAGGGGAGCTTTACTACGTGGGAAGCTATGGTTTTAAAGTTTCTAAGCAAATACTTCCCACAGTCGAAGATAAACAGTGGAAAGATGGAGATCTTTGCATTTAGACAAGGCATGGAGGAGACACTTGGGCAGGCTTGGGACAAGTTTAAAGGCTTATTGAGAAAGTGACTTGTTCATGGTTTTGATAGAATGACCATTGTTCTCACGTTCCTGGGAGGTCTGGGCACTCAATCTAAGCTGAAGTTGGATGCCTCAATTGGAGGCAATATAAAACTGAAGACTGATGAAGAGGCATGAGTTGATAGAGAGTATGGCTGCGAATGAAAACGAGACTCATAGTGAGAGGGGCGTGACTATTCAGAAGATAGGAGTTCTTCAACTGCCTACAGAGGATGCACTACTAGCTTAAAATAAACTCCTCACTCAACAACTTGATAATTTGTCTAAAATTATTGCTCAGTTGCCAAAGGAGATCAGAAATATTTCTCAAGCACAACAACTCTGTGATTTCTATGGAGGAGACCATATTAATGGTCAGTGTGCAGTGCTTGAAGAAGTACAAGAAGAGGCAAACTTTATGTGATACGGCTCTCCATTGCTTGGTTGAAGTGAGATTCCGAGAAGGCA
>NW_014543429.1:1174382-1176566 GCF_000741045.1 Vigna radiata var. radiata | reverse complement strand
TGTTGGAAGAAAGCTAAGAGGTGGGAGAGAGTTGATGGAAAGAGTGACTTTGGTAAGCATTTGCTTGGCAGAGATGAATTTCATATTGAAGAAATTTCTCATANATTCCAAAGTATTCATACAAGCTAGGCCAAGAGAATTTATAGTTGAATCTCTCGGCCTCCACCAACGGAAATCTCAGATTCACTATTTCATCATGTGTTAAAGATGCTAGGCTTCTAGAAAGCCTTGTAAAGCACGTGACAAAGGAGTTTTACATGTGGGGAAATTCAATTACTAATGCCGCCCCATGGAAAGCTAAGCACACCCCCCTTTGTGTAGAAATGGCCTTTTTACCCTTCACCATGCTCTTGGGGTTGTTCTTTATTTGGTGGCCTTGGGTCCCGTGTATCATTATGGGTAATCAGTTCCAGTATAGACATGGTAATTTCAACCAAGGAAACTATAACCAAGGTTGGAAGAACCACCCTGGTATTTGGCAGAGTCAAAGTAACCCATCTGGGCAGACAGGAGGCCTTTTCAACAATAGACCGCAACAACCACCCTTGTGGCAGCAGATAGCCAGTTTGATAGAGAATGTTAGAGACCTTAATGATAAATTTGATAAATTTATGAAGGTGTATGATTCTCACTATAAGAGTCATGAAGTCAATTCAGAACTCTGGAGATGTCGATTGGCCAACTTTCAAAAAGGGTGGAAACCACAAAGAAGAACCAATTTAGGGTTAATACTGATGTTAACCCTAAAGAAGAGTGCAAAATGGTGGTGAGCATGAATGATAGAGGAGCTGAAAGAGAGATTATTGAGATAGAGAGCAGTGAGGATGAAGAAGAGGAGAGGAGAGAAAAAAATTTTAAAAATAAGAAGATGGAGAAAAAGAGAGAGGAGAAGAGAAAAGAGAAAGTCATTGTGGGCAATTTAGAGAGATATTTAATGAGATGATAATCATTCCTTCAACTGAAGTACTCCATGAAGTTCCTGTTTACTCCAAGCGCGTAAAGTACTATCTTGGAGAGGTCATAGATCTTGAAGAAGAGGAAACTAAGAAGCAGGAAGTTTTTTGTACACGTCCTAGGAAGAGGAAGCATCCGCCCAAGATGAAGGATCCGAGGAGTCTGACTATCCCATGTGCTATTGAAGACGTTGATGTTGGGAGAGCTTTGCTAGATTCTGGATCTGGTATTTACTTGATGCCACTGTCTTTATTGAAGAAGATTGGTGGGCTAACTTTGAAACCATCGAAACTTTTTGTGGTGGTTGCAGATGGATCTAAGAGGCCAGATGAAGTAGTGGAGGACATGGTTGTTCGTGTGGAGCATCTTGAGTTCTTGGTTGACTTTGTCGTGATGGAGATGGAGGCTAATGATATGATTCCATTGATTTTGGGGATGCCTTTCATGAAAACGGCTAAAGTCGTTATTAGTATTCATGATAAGATGGTGATGCTAAAAGACCAAGAAAGCAAGTTGATATATACTGGCTCTGAGGAGAAGCTCACACCAATACAAAAGAGAGCCAAGTATAGAGCTTCAAGAAGAGATGCTGAAGTTGGAGGATCTAAAGATGTTGACAAAGGAGGAACATTCCATCTTGACTCAAAAGATGCACCATTCCAACCTGGTTCAAAGGTGAGATATAAGAGGAAGGAGTGGATGGTGAAGAGGCATATGGAGACTGGAAAGGTAGAAATTGAAGAATTAAATTCCAGAAGAGTCAAGAGGGTGGACAGAAGGCAGCTTATGAGTTGGTGCGATGAAGACACCAACTTGGGCAAGAAGACATTAGTTTGCTGGGAGGCATCCCAGTTGTTGTAAAACATTATTTTATTTTTATTATTTGGACTTGTAAATTTTGGAATTTTTAAACTATTTGTGGGTAGCATCTACTGAGGGATGCTAATTATTTATGTATCTACTGAAAGATACAGGTAAGTACACCTACTGAAGGATGTTGGAAAGTGATAACAGTCTAAAAACCGTTATTTTCATGCTTAAATTTGATAGTAAAACACACCCTTAATGGCTTAGAATGAGCTTTAAATCAAGTAAAACACTTAGTTGAGTCTCTTGAGAGTCAAAAGTTGGTTTTAGCGATATTATGCTTGTTTTGCATTGTTTTGCAGGGTTTTTAGATGAAATAAAGATGGAAGTGAAGTAAGGTGGACTTAGACCCATGAAAGAAGG
>NW_014543429.1:1168070-1171547 GCF_000741045.1 Vigna radiata var. radiata | reverse complement strand
CATGGTGAATCTAGATGAAAAATGGATGAAGAATGGAAAAACAAACCCTAGAAAAGATGAAAAGGAGCCTAAGCATCCAAGAGATCCTCTCCAGAGATCAAAATTAGGTCTGGCCGCCCCCTTCTGTCAAAAGAATGCATCTAAACTCGCAATAGGGCTATATATAGGTGAGAAGCGCAACAGAAAACAGGCCCAAGCCCAGCAGACAATCGCCCGACGGTATAAGTGGGGCGCCCGACGGTTTCCCACAAATCGCACTACCGCCTGGCGGTAGGGGTCTACCGCCCGGCAGTTTCCTTCAAAACCGCCCAGTGCCAACGCCAGGTGCCTACTCCTTGCCCTGGACCGCCCGACGGTGTAAGTTGCCGCCGGGCGGTGCGTCAACTCTTCAAATCTTCAATTTTCTTCTCTTTTCTTGAGTCTACAACCTTTATCTTCAACTTCATTCTTCACTTTCTCAAAATAGCTACAAAACAATGCAAAACAAGCATAATATCGCTAAAAACAACTTTTGACTCTCTACAGACTCATTTATTTAGTTTTGCTTGATTCTAAGCTCATTCCAAGTAGTAAAGGGTGTAATTTGGTCTAAAATGACATATGAAAATAACTGTTTTTTAACCTTCATCAACACCCAAAACTTAGAACTTTGCTTGTTCTCAAGCAAACAAAACAAAACAAAACAAAACAAAACTTGGCTTTATCCTCTTCCATCCAATGTTTCAACATTCCTAAAGTACATGACAAAACTACTCAATCCCACATCTTCAGTGAAATCAAAATAAGATGCATGCATGCCTTCAATCCAGAGATTGCATAACAGATGTTACATATTATAAATGATCAATCCACTAAGCCAAAATGCTCTCATGAAAATTAACAATTCATACCAAGCAAGTGTTTCACTCAATCACTCAAGTGTTTAAGGTGACACTCCACTCTCTATTATTCACAAGTCACATGAAACAAAATTGCCATTCATCTCAAACAATCAACATCTTTACATGCAACTGTCATCAAAAGGACTTTTTCAAGGCTTGTAATGAGGTTGGGCTAACGAGAAAAATAGGTTTTTCCGAAATACAAATTCCTTGAGTTAAGAGAGCTATCAAAATATTTAACAATTTAAGCACAACTCTCTTCTTCACCAATCTCACTCATTCCCAACTTTTTCCCCTTTTCTTTTTCATTGAGCTCCTTTTCATGCTTTTCTTCTTTTCTTTTCTTTTTCTCATGAATTTTTCTTTTCACAACATTTGAGCTCAATGCTTCACAGTTGCTTTTCAATTTTCCCCTACATAACCCCAAAAATGAACCTTTTCATCGCATACAATTAAGCTCATCCCAACTCAAGGTGAAGAATTTAAAGACAAGGGTTCACATCCTATTTAAGGCTAAGGTTCAAAAAGGGTATAATATTTTCCAGCACTTTGGATGAAAATTTGGCTAGAGAAGGGTTCTCAAAAATGGCCTTGATCATATGACATTCACATGCAATTCAATCAATCATCAAGATTAAGGCAATATCATTCATATTTTCCTGTGAACAATGCATACAACAATAAAAACTATGGAGCTCAATACCTCACACAACATGCTTTCTCACACAAAATTCATTCACACATCCTGCTTAGCATCAAAACCACAATCACAATTTATCACACATCTGTTTCACTGGATATTAACATACAACACAACTCAATTATCATCCACATCTAATAATCATCAAATAGTTCCATCATGCACATCAATCAGTCAAACATTTTCAGAAAAAGTATTCAAGCCAAGAGTACACACTGAAATTAAAATTCAACCTATTCTAGAAATTTAAAAAGTAAAAGTGAAAGAGAGAAAACTAGGTTACCTCCTAGTAGCGCTTGTTTAACGTCACGAGCCTGACCCAAACCTATATAGCACTTGTCAGTAAGTGCAATTCCTTCCACCACCCATCAGTAGGTGTGCCTTCTTGGAATCCTTCAGTGGATTTAAAAATTTTTAGCATCCCTCAGTAGATGCTACCCAAAATTGTTCCAAAAATTCAAAACTTACATGTTCCAATGAAAGTGAAAAAAAAATATGAAAATAACTGAAAATAAAAATTGTTCTTAAAAATACAAAAATGATTCCCAACAATTTCAACTTTTTTTCTTCACGTTGGGATCTTCATCGTCCCACCGGCTCAATTTCCTTCTGTCCACCCTCTTGATCACTGTGGAATATGGTCTTCTAATCTCCACCATGCCTTCATCTTCTAGCTTTCTGTTTACAATCCACTTCTTGCTTTTAAATCGCACTGCAAAGGCCTGCAGGGATGACATATCCTCTGAAGAGGTTGATTCCTTCTTGCACACCTTCCTTTTCTCATGAATCTGCAAGGCATTACAATTGTAATGAAAATTAATACCCGTGGATTTTTCTTTCTTTGCAACGTCACTTTTGGCTGTTTTATACTTGACTTTCCTGACTGCCCTCTGCACAGTTTCTTTAGAGCCATAAATCAACACTCGGTCATAATCCCTTAATTTTATTCCTCCATCATGGATACGTATAACCATCTTGGAAGTCCGCATGAACGGTCTTCCTAAGATTAATGAATTTTTTCCTTCATTGGTCATATCCACAACTATAAAGTCAATCAAAAATTCCAACTCCTCAATCCGAACAATTGCATTTTCCACCATTCCAACTGGTTTCTTCCTAGACCCATCCGCCACTGTCAAGATCACTTTAGTGGGCTTTAATTCTATCCCTCTAATCTTCTTAAAATCACTGAGAGGCATCAGATTAATGCTTGATCCTGAATCAATCAAAGCTCCTAAATCTACATCATTTATGACACAAGGAAGAGTCAAAGCTCCTGAGTCCTCTAGTTTCTGCGGATGGTTCTTCTTCCTGGGTTTAACCAACTGCTCTTGATTTTCTTAATAACCCAGATAAATTAACCTTCCCAGATACTATTTGATCCTCTCATCATATTCAGAAGTTTGCGAAGATGTTCTAGGATTAATGGGTACCTTATTAAGAATATTACGGATTGATTCTTTGATACCGTCCTTCTCTTTTTCTCTTTCTTCTTTGTTCTCTTTGCCACTCTTATGCTTATTATGAATCCTCTCCTTCTCTTCATCCTTGTTGACGGATTGGCAAGCGTACCAAATTGTTCAAGTAATATAATTGGTAAAACCCAATATCGTTCTTCCCAAGAGACTCGAAAGGCTTTCTCGTTCACGTGANTTAAAATAATAAGACTTGAAAATAAAAATTAATAAATTGATTTGAGAACAAAAATATTAATATGCAAAAGAGATTGATTCAAATGCCAAGAAGAAAACAATGGATAAATGGAGTTGTTGGGGGTTTACAATTTCATCTAATCCGCTCTCTCTTATTTACTCCTCTTGAATTATTAGTTTGATTAATTAATTGTCATGCAACTTTCTTAGCCTACCCTTAACCCGATCCGTCGGCGAAAAGAGC
>NW_014543429.1:1166000-1167633 GCF_000741045.1 Vigna radiata var. radiata | reverse complement strand
CCAACAATTAACAATCAAACATATGGAAACCATATAAATAATCAAGAGTTTCAATAAAGAGAGTATCAAAAGATTACATTGTTTCCCCCAACAACAATAGGGTTTAGTTCACCATTGACATGGTGAAACTAGATGAAAAATGAAAGAAGAATGGAAAAGCAAACCCTAGAAAACATGAAAAGGAGCCTAAGTATCCAAGAGATCCTCTCCAGAGAGAAAAATTAGGTCTGGCCGTCTTCCCCTATCAAAAGAATGACTCTGAACTCGCAATGGGGGTATTTATAGGTGAGGAGCGCAACAGAAAACAGGCCCAAGCCCAGCGGACCACCGCCCGGCGGAATAAGTGTGCCGCCCAGCGCTTTCCCATAAACCTCTAAACCTCCCGGCAGCAAGGGTGACCGCCTGGCGGTTTCCCTCAAAACTGCCCAACGCCAACGCCAATGCCTACTCCTCGCCCTAGACAGCCCAGCGGTGTAAGTTGCCGCCGGGCGGTGCGTCGACTCTTCAAATCTTCAATTTTCTTCTCTTTTCTTGAGTCTACGACCTTTATATCCAACTCCATTCTTCATTTCCTCAAAATAGCTACAAAACAATGCAAAACAAGCATAATATCGCTAAAAACAACTTTTGACTCTCTCCAAACTCATCTATTTAGTTTTTCTTGATTCTAAGCTCATTCCAAGTAGTAAAGGGCATAATTAGGTCTAAAATGACATATGAAAATAACTGTTTTTCAACCTTCATCAACACCCCAAACTTAGAATTTGCTTGTCCTCAAGCAAACAAAACAACACACAAAACAAAACTTGGCTTTATCCTATTCCATCCAATGTTTCAACAATTCCAAAGTACATGACAAAACTACTCAATTCAATATCCTCAGTGAAATCCAAAATAAGATGCATGCATGCTTTCAATACAGAGATTGGACAACAAATGTTTGATGAAGTTTGAAAAACATTTATTTTCATATGTTAATTTGGACCAAATTACACCCTTTACTACTCGGAATGAGCTTAGAATCAAGCAAAACTCAATAAATGAGTCTGAAGAGAGTCAAAAGCTGTTTTTAGCGATTTTATGCTTGTTTTGCATTGTTTTGAAGCTAATTTGAGAAAAGTAGAAAATGGAGTTGAAGATACAGGTCGTTGACTCAAGAAAAGAGCAGAAAAATGAACATTTGAAAAGTCGACGCACCGCCCGACGGCACACTTAAACCGTCGGGCAGTCCAGGTCGAGGAGAAGGCATGGCGATTGATGCTGGGCGGACCCGAGGCAAACCGCCCGGCGGTGGCGATTGCCGCGGGGCGGTAGGGCGATTTGTGGCAAACCGCCGGGCGACACACTTAAACCGCCCGGTGGTGGCTCGCTGGATTTGGGCCCATTTTCTGATGCACTCCTCACTTATATATACCCCTACTGCGAGTTCAGAGTCATTCTTTTGATAGGGGAGAACAGCCAGACCTAATTTTGCTCTCTAGAGAGGATCTCTTGGATGCTTAGGCTCCTTTTCATCTTTTCTAGGGTTTGCTCTTCCATTCTTCTTCCATTTTTCATATAGTTTCACCATGTCTATGGTGAACTAAACCCTATTGTTGTTGGGGAAAATAATGTAATCTTTTGATACTCTCTC
>NW_014543429.1:1161725-1163110 GCF_000741045.1 Vigna radiata var. radiata | reverse complement strand
ATTTCTCAAGTCTTATTATTTTAATTCACACGAACGAGGGAGCCATACGAGTCTCTTGGGAAAACGATACTTGGTCTTACCATTTATATTACTTGTACGATTTGGTACACTTGCCAATTTGTCAACAAGTTTTTGGCGCCGTTGCCGGGGACTCGAGGTTTATCTGTCTAGTAGTGTGAATTGATTGAATTTGACTTGATTGTAATTGTTTTTGTTTTATTTTTCTTTTATTGTGTTTTGTTTTATTTTCTATAAAAGTGCTTTTAGGGTGTGTTTCTTGTGTATGCAGGAAACAATACATACTAGAAGCAGGAAAAACCAACAACCTCTGCTAGAAGGGCTACCATATGAGAGGAGGAAGAGACGACCTTTGCGTGAAAGATCTCTTTCGCCAGAAGTTACTTCGCATTCTTCACCTGAGATTTTTGAACCAGATCTTGAGGAGATGGCCAATCAACCTCCTCCCAAACACACCTTGGGGGACGTAGCTAATACAGTTGGTCCCTTGAATTTTAACAGCATTGCAGTTCCAGCAGACAATACAACCAGCATGGTGATGAGTCCGACGCTCATCCAGTTAGTCCAGAACAACTAATTCCATGGGTTGTCAAACGAAAATCCTTACAAACATTTGACAGTCTTTGGTGAAATTTGCAACACAGTGAAGATAACTGCAGTGACGGACGACAGAGTCAAACTTAGCCTGTTTCCTTTCTCACTTGGAGGAAATGCAAAAGACTGGTTGAATTCTTTCCCAGAGGGATCATTCAGGACGTGGGAAGCAGTGGTCCAACAATTTATTACTAAATTCTTCCCACCTCCAAAGATCAATCAAGGGAAGTTGGACATCTCTTCATTCAAACATGGGATGGAGGAATCACTTGGGCAAGCATGGGATAGATTCAAAGGATTATTGAGAGCGACCCCAGTTCATTGGTTTGATAAAGCTTCTTATTTGCTTGCGTTCCTTGGAGGTTTTCGCGCTCAGTCTAAAATGATGATAGATGCCTTAGCTGGAGGCAGTATTAATAGAAAAACAGAAGATGAGGCGTACAACTTAATTGAAGAGATGGCCCTAAATGAAGATTCGCAAAGTGAGAAGGGCGCGCAAAAAGGAGGACTTTTACATCTTCCCATTGAAGATGCAGCAACAGCACAAAATCACCTCCTCAGTTAGAAATTGGACAAGTTGCTAAAGATTGTCTCTGAACTTCCTCGTGGGCTCAGAAATATTTCCCAGGCACAACAACTGTGCGATGTGTGCGGTGGTGACCATATTAATGGTCAATGTGTTACCAATAAGGGAGTATTGGTAAAACCTGAAGATAAGTTTTGATGATGCTGCAACTTGTAGTTTTTGAATGTAATAGGAAAATACTTAAAAA
>NW_014543429.1:1159156-1161270 GCF_000741045.1 Vigna radiata var. radiata | reverse complement strand
GGAGAAGCTCGCGAATCGTTGGTCGATTGCCGGAGCGGTTCTCTTCAAGTTGGTAGAGTGTTTCTTTTCATTCTATTCCTGTTCATTTGATAGTAATCTGTGAAACCAATTTTAGTGGAACTGTTAATCACTATTTATAGTGATTAACGACTGGACGTAGATTCTGTTGAATCGAACCAGTATAAAAATACTCGTGTGATTTTTCTACTCCCTACACTCATTTTATTTAACGTATATCAACTGTTTGATTAATTTTCTGAAAGAAAATTATTTTTTCTAAAAGGACCAAATTAATTTTAATTGTGATCGAATACGCTTTCCGCTCTCTGAGTTTTAAATTCGCTGCGCAATACTCTTCGAAAATTACCCCCTACGATACCAACACAATGTGCTTTTACAGAGGAAATGCAGCAGGACGTGAATTATATGGGGGCCCAATTTTAGCACAAACAAGGAAATTTCAACCAAAGTGGTTCTAACCAAAGTTGGAGTTATCATCCAGGTATTGGGCAAAGCCAGAATACTTCTTCTGGACAAGGAGGTCACTTTCGGCAGCAACCCTCTCCCTTATGGTAGCAATTAAGCAGCTTGACTGAGACAGTAAGAGAATTAATTGACAGGTTTGATACATTTTTGAAGGTCTATGAATCTCAACAAGCGAGTGATCAGGCAACTTTTAGATCACTAGAGACATAAATAGGACAGTTGTCTAAGAGGGTTGAAACCACAGAGAAGCATCAATTTCGGGCTAATACTGATGTTAACCCAAAAGATGAATGCAAAGTTGTTANAACAGGAGGAAAGAGGAGACTAGAAGAAGAAACAATTGAGATTAGCAACAATGATGACGAAGAGGAGGAAATGATGAGTAATAAACATAAGAGAAGCGAAAGGAAGAAATCAGAAAGAGACAAGGAGAAGGAAGACATTAAAGAATCACTCCGCAAAATTCTTAAGGACGCACCCCTTAATCCTAGGACATCTTCGCAAACTCCTGAAGGTGATGATAAAATCAAATACTATTTGGAAAGGTTACTTGATTTGGGCTATGAAGAAAATCAGGAGCAGTGGGCGAAACCCAGGAAGAAGAACCATCCATAGAAACTAGAAGATTCAGGAGCTTTGACCCTTTCTTGTGTCATCAATAATGTGGATCTAGGAGAGGCTTAGATTGATTCAGGGTCAAGCATTAATTTGATGCCTCTCAGTGATTTCGAGAAGATAAAAGGGGTGAAATTAAAACCTACCAAGGTGATCTTGACAATGGCAGATGGGTCTATGAAGAAACCTGTTGGGATGGTAGAAGATGCAATTGTGTGGATTGATGAGTTGGAGTTTTTGATTGACTTTATAGTTATGGATATGGCTAATGAAGGAAAAAATTCATTAATCCTGGGAAGACCGTTCATGCGAACATCCAAGATGGTTATGCGTATCCATGATGGAGGAATAAAGTTAAAGGATTATGATCGAGTGTTGCTTTATGGCTCTAAAGAAACTGTACAAAGGGCAGTTAGAAAAGTCAAATACAAAAGAGCCAAAAGTGAAGCTGCAGAGGAAGACAAATCCACATGTATTAATTTTCATTACGATTGTTGTGTTTTGCAGGTGTGTGAAAATAAAGGGAGGAGAACCATTCACCCAAAGGCAAAAGAAGATCCACTCCTACCAGGGAGCAAAGTGAGACTTAAAAAGAAGCCATGGATAATAAAGGAGTTGAAGGAAAAAGGAATGGTGGAGATTCAAAGACCATACTCAAAAGTAATCAAGAAGGTGGATCGAAGAAAAGTGAGCCAGTGGGATGATGAAGATCCCAACGTGAAGAAGAAGAGTTGAATTTGTTGGAAATCAAATTTTGTATTTTTATAAACAATTTTCTTTTTCGGTCTTTTGTTTTATTTTGGTTGGAACATGTACTTTTTGAATTATCTAAACAATTTTTGGGTAGCATCTACTGAGGGATGCTAAATTTTTGGTATCCACGAAAGGATATCCAGACAGTACACCTACTGATAGGTGGTGGAAGATAGTGCACTTACTGACAAGTGCCAACCAGGTTTGGGTCAGGCTCGTGACGTTAAACAAGCGCTACTAGGAGGCAACCTAGATTTCTT
>NW_014543429.1:1157121-1158779 GCF_000741045.1 Vigna radiata var. radiata | reverse complement strand
TTAATTGTATGCGATGAAAAGGTTCAAATTTGGGGTTGTACGTGGGGGAAATTAAAAAAGCAAGTAAAAGGCATTGAGCTCAATTGTTGTGAAAAGAGAAAAATTCATGAGAAAAAGAAAAGCATGAAGATGAGCTCAATGAAAAAGAAAAGAAAAGGGAAGAAGTTGAGAATGAGAGATCTTGGTGAGAGAGTGGTGCTTAAATGTTGAATATTTTGTTAGCTCTCTTGACTCAAGGACTTTGCATTCTAGAAAAACAATTCTTTCTTGTTAGCCCAACCTCATTACAAGCCTTGGAAAAGTCCTTTTGATTGTATTTGCGTGTAAAGATGTTGATTGTTTGAGATGAATGGCAATTTTGTTTCATGAGACTTGTGAATAATTGAGAGTTGGAGTGTCACCTTAAACACTTGAGTGATTGAGTGAAACACTTGCTTGGTATAATTTGTTAATTTTAATGAGTACATTTTTGCTTAGTGGATTGATCATTCATAGTGTATAACATCTATTGCGCAATATCTGGGTTCAAAGCATGCATGCATCTTATTTTGGATTTCACTGAGGATATTGAATTAAGTGGTTTTGACATGTACCTTGGGATTGTTGAGGCATTGGATGAAACAATATAAAGCCAAGTTTTGTTTTGTGTGTTGTTTTGTTTTGTTTTGTTTGAGGACAAGCAAAATTCTAAGTTTGAGGTGTTGATGAAGGTTGAAAAACAATTATTTTCATATGTCAATTTGGACCAAATTACACCATTTACAACTCGGAATGAGCTCAGAATCAAGCAAAACTTAATAAATGAGTCTGAAGATAATTTATGCTTGTTTTGCATTGTCATGCTTGTTTTACATGACAAAACCACTCAATTCAATATCCTCAGTGAAATCCAAAATAAGATGCATGCATGCTTTGAACCCAAAGATTGCACAATAGATGTTATACACTATGAATGACCCATCCACTAAGAAAAAATGCTCTCATGAAAATTAACAGTTCATACCAAGCAAGTGTTTCACTCAATCACTCAAGTGTTTAAGGTGACACTCCACTCTCTATTGTTCACAAGTCACATGAAACAAAATTGCCATTCATCTCAAGCAATCAACATCTTTACATGCAAATGCCATCAAAAGGACTTTTTCAAGGCTTGTAATGAGGTTGGACTAACAAGAAAAATTGGTTTTCTGGAATACAAAGTCCTTGAGTTAAGAGAGCTTTCAAAATATTCAACAATTTAAGCACAACTCTCTTCCTCACCAATCCCACTTATTCCTAACTTTTTCCCCTTTTTCTTTTTCATTGAGCTTCTCTTCATGGTTTTCTTATTTTCTTGTCTTTTTCTCATGAATTTTTCTTTTCACAACATTTGAGCTGAATGTTTCACAATTGCTTTTCAATTTTCCCCCATACAACCCCAAACTTGAACCTTTTCATCGTATACAATTAAGCTCATCCCAACTCAAGGTAAAGAATTTAAAGACAAGGGTTCACATCCTGTTTATTGCTAAGGTTCAAAAAGGGAATAATATTTTCAAGCATTTTGGGTGAAAATTTGGCTAGAGAAAGGTTCTCAAAAATGGCCTTGATCATATGACATTTACATGCAATTCAATCAATCATCAAGATTAAGGCAATATCATTCATGTTTTCCTGTG
>NW_014543429.1:1153331-1156925 GCF_000741045.1 Vigna radiata var. radiata | reverse complement strand
CTCAAAATCTCACACACATGCTTTCTCACACAAAATTCAATCATGCATCCTGCTTAGCATCAAAACCACAATCATAATTCANCACACATNTATTTCACNGAATATCAACATGCATTGCAACTCAATTCTCATCCACATCAAATAATCATCAAATAGCTCCATCATGCACATCAGTCAGTCAAACATTTTCAGGAAAAGTCTTCAAGCCAAGTATACACACTAAAATTAAAATTGAACCTATTCTAGGAATTTAAAATGCAAAAGTGTAAGAAGAAATCTAGGTTGCCTCCTAGTAGCGCTTGTTGAACATCACGAGCCTGGCCCAAACCTGCTTGGCACTTGTCAGTAAGTGCACTTCCTTCCACCACCCATCCGTAGGTGTACCTTACAGATATCCTTCAGTGGATACCAAAAAATTTAGCATCCCTCAGTAGATGCTACCCAACAATTGTTCCACAAATTCAAAAAGTACATGTTCCAACGAAAATAAAAAGTGCAAATAACTAAAAAAATGAAAATTGTTCTTAAAAATATAAAAATTAATTTCCAACAAGTTCAACTCTTCTTCTTCACGTTGGGATCTTCATCGTCCCACCGGCTCACTTTTCTTCAGTCCACCTTCTTGATCATTGTGGAATATGGTCTTCTAATCTCCACCATTCCTTCATCTTCTAGCTTTCTGTTGACAATCCACTTCTTGTTTTTAAATCGCACTACAAGGCCTCGCAAGAATGACATATCCTCTGAAGGGGTTGATTCCGTCTTGCACACCTTCATTTTCTCATGAATTTGCAAGGCCTTACAATTGTAATGAAAATTAATACCTATGGATTTTTCTTCCCTTGCAACGTCACTTTTAGCCCTTTTGTACTTTACTTTCCTGACTGCCCTCTGCACAGTTTCTTTAGAGCCATAAATCAACAATCGGTCGTAATCCCTCAATTTTATTCCTCCATCATGGACACGTATAACCATCTTGGTGGTCCGCGTGAACGGTCTTCCCAAGATTAATGAATTTTTTTCATCATTTTTCATATCCACAACTATAAAATCAACCAAAAATTCTAACTCCTTAATCCGAACAATTGCATTTTCCACCATTCCAACTGGTTTCTTCCTAGACCCATCCGCCACTGTTAAGATCACTTTAGTGGGCTTTAATTCTATCCCTCTCATCCTCTTAAAATCACTGAGAGGCATCAGATTAATGCTTGATCCTGAATCAATCAAAGCTTCTCCTAAATCTACATCATTTATGACGCAAGGAAGAGTCAAAGCTCCTGAATCCTCTAGTTTCTGCGGATGATTCTTCTTCCTGGGTTTTGCCCACTGCTCCTGATTTTCTTCATAGCCTAGATCAAGTAACTTTCCCAAATAGTATTTGATCCTCTCATCATATTCAGAAGTTTACGAAGATGTTCTAGGATTAATGGGTGCCTCATGAAGAATATTGCAGAGTGATTCTTTAATATCTTCCTTCTCCTTTTCTCTTTCTGCCTTCTTCTCGTTGCCTCTCTTATGCTCATTATGAATCCTCTCCTCCTCTTCATCCTCACTGCTTCCGATCTCAATTGTTTCCTCCTCTGGCTTCCTTTTTCTTCTTTTTGTAACAACTTTGCACTCCTTTTTTGGGTTAACGTCAGTGTTAACCCGAAATTGATTTTTCTCTGTGATTTCAACCCTCTTAGATAGCTGGCCTGATCACTCGCTTGTTGAGACTCATAAACTTTCAAAAATTTGTCAAATTTGTCAGTTAAGTCTCTAACTATCTCAGTCAAGCTGCTAACCTACTGCCATAAGGGAGAGGGTTGTTGCTGCCTGAAGGTTCTCACTTGTCCAGATGAGTTGTTCTGGCTCTGCCCAATACTTGGATGATTTTTCCAATCTTGGCTAGAATTACCTTGGTTGAAATTTCCTTGCTTGTATTGAAATTGGGCTCCCATATAATTCACATCCTGCTGCATCTCCTCCGTGAAAGCACATTGACCATTGATATGGTCACCACCGCATAAATCACAAAGTTGCTGTGCCTGAGAAATATTTCTAAGTCCCCTAGGAAGTTCGGAGAGTACCTTTGTCAACTTGTCCAATATCTGGCTAAAAACGTGATTCTGCGTAGCTGCAGCGTCTTCAGTAGGAAGATGCAAGAGTCCTCCTTTTTGCGTGCCCCTCTCACTCTGCACACTTCGTTTAAGGCCATCTCTTCAATCAAGTCATACGCCTCATCTTCCGTTTTTCTATTGATACTGCCTCCAACTGAGGCATCTAACATCATTTTGGAATGAGCACGCAAACCTCCATGCAACGCAAGCAAGTATGAAGTCTTGTTGAATCCATGCACTAGGGTCGCCCTCAACAACCCTTTGAATCTGTCCCATGCTTGCCCGAGAGTTTCCTCTATCCCTTGCTAGAACGAAGAGATCTCTAGCTTCCCTTGATTAATTTTTGGAATTGGGAAGAATTTAGTTACAAATTGTTGTGTCACCGCTTCCCAAGTCCTGAATGTTCCTTCAGCGAAAAAATTCAACCAATCTTTTGTGTTTCCTCCAAGAGAGAATGGAAACAAACTAAGTCTGACTCTGTCATCCGACACTTCAGTTATCTTGACCGTGTTGGAAATCTCACCAAAGATAGTCAAATGCTTGTAAGGATTTTCATTTGACAACCCATGGAATTGGTTTTTCTGGACTAACTGGAGAGTGCCAGACTCATCACCATGCTGGTTGTGTTGTCAACTGGAACCGCTATGCTGTTGAGGTTCAAGGGGCCTACTGCATTAGCTGCGTCCCCCAAAGTACGTCTAGGAGGAGGTTGGTTGGCCATCTCCTCAAGATTTGGTGCAAAAGTCTCAAGCGAAGACTGCGAAATAGCTTCTGGAGAAAGGGATCTCTCACGTGAAGGAGGTCTCTTTCTCCTCTCGTCTGGTAGACCTTGTAACAGAGGTTGTTGGTTTTTCCTGCTTCTAGTATGTATTGTTTCCTGCATACACAAGAAACACACCCTAAAAACACTTTTCAGAAAAATAAAATAAAACGCGATTAAAAAAAAATAAAACAAAAATAACTACAACCAAGTCAAATTCAATTAATCCACATTACTAGAAAAATAAACCCCGAGTCCCCGACAAGGGCGCCAACAACTTGTTGACGGATTGGCAAGCGTACAAATCGTTCAAGTAATATAATTGGTAAAACCCAATATCCTTCTTCCCAAGAGACTCGAAAGGCTTTCTCGTTCACGTGAATTAAAATAATAAGATTTGAAAATAAAAATTAATAAATTGATTTGAGAGCATAAATATTAACATGCAAAAGAGATTGATTCTAATGACAAGAAGAAAACATTGGATGAATGGAGTTGTTGGGGATTTACAATTTCATGTAATTCGCTCTCTCTTATTTACTCCTCTTGAATTATTAGTTTGATTAATTAATTGTCATGCAACTTTCTTAGCTTACNCTTAACCCGATCCCTCGGCGAAAAGAGCCTAATATTAACTACTGGCTTGCTATCCCTAGCCTCCCCTAGCAATTAATACAGCATTATAGAGCAGAAGTTAAACGCAATTGATCGTCCTACCCCTATCCCTAGGTG
>NW_014543429.1:1151035-1153231 GCF_000741045.1 Vigna radiata var. radiata | reverse complement strand
GAGTTAAACGATAAAGGCATTAAGCACAGATGAGAACCCAACAATTAACAATCAAACATATGGAAACCATATAAATAATCAAGAGTTTCAATAAAAGAGAGTATCAAAAGATTACATTGTTTCCCCCAACAACAATAGGGTTTAGTTCACCATTGACATGGTGAAACTAGATGAAAAATGGAAGAAGAATGGAAAAGCAAACCCTAGAAAAGATGAAAAGGAGCCTAAGCATCCAAGAGATCCTCGAGAGAGAGCAAAATGAGGTCTGGCCGTCTTCCCCTGTCAAAAGAATGACTCTGAACTCGCAACAGGGGTATTTATAGGTGAGGAGCGCAACAGAAAACAGGCCCAAGCCCAGCGGACCACCGCCCAACGGAATAAGTGTGCCGCCCGGCGGAATAAGTGTGCCGTCCGGCGGTTTCCCTCAAAACCGCCTAGCGCCAACGCCAATGCCTACTCCTCGCCCTGGACCGCCCAACAGTGTAAGTTGTCGCCGGGCGGTGCGTTGACTCTTCAAATCTTCAAATTTCTTCTCTTTTCTTGAGTCTACGATCTTTATTTTCAGCTCCATTCTTCATTTCCTCAAAATAGCTACAAAACAATGCAAAACAAGCATAATATCGCTAAAAACAACTTTTGACTCTCTACAGACTCATTTATTGAGTTTTGCTTGATTCTAAGCTCATTCCAAGTAGTAAAGGGCGTAATTAGGTCTAAAATGTCATATGAAAATAACTGTTTTTCAACCTTCATCAGTCCTCACTGCATCTGATCTCAATTGTTTCCTCCTTTGGCTTCCTTTTTCTTCTTGTTACAACAACTTTGCATTCCTCTTTTGGGTTAACGTCAGTGCTAGCTCAAAATTGATTTTTCTCAGTGGTTTCGACCCTCTTAGACAGCTGACCAATCTGTGTCTCTAGAGTTCTAAAGCTGGCCTGATCACTCGCTTGTTGAGACTCATAAACTTTCAAAAATTTGTCAAATCTGTCAGTTAATTCTCTAACTGTCTCAGTCAAGTTGTTCACCTGCTGCCGTAAGGGAGAGGGTTGTTGCTGCTAGAAATTTCCCATTTGTCCAGACGTGTTATTCTGGCTCTGCCCAATGCTCGGGTGATTTTTCCAACCTTGGCTAGAATTACCTTGGTTGAAATTTCCCTACTTGTATTGAAATTGGGCTCCCATATAATTAACGTCCTGCTGCATCTCCTCGGTGAAAGCACATTGACCATTGATATGGTCGCCACCGCATAAGTCGCAAAGTTGTTGTGTCTGAGAAATATTTCTGATTCCCCTAGGAAGTTCGGAGAGGACCTTCGTCAACTTGTCTAATTTTTTACTGAGAAGGTGATTCTGAGCAGCTGCAGCATCTTCAGCAGGAAGATGCAAGAGTCCTCCTTTTTGTATGCCCCTCTCGCTCTGTGACACTTCGTTTAAGGCCATATCTTCAATCAAGTCATACGCCTCGTCTTCCATTTTTCTACTGATACTACCTCCAGTTGAGACATCTAACATCATCTTGGAATGAGCACATAAACCTCCAATGAAAGCAAGTAAGTATGAAGTCTTATCGAACCCATGAACTGGGGTCGCCCTCAATAAACCCTTAAATCTGTCCCATGCTTGCAAGAGAGTTTCCTCCATCCCTTGCTTGAACGAAGAGATCTCTAGCTTCCCTTGATTAATTTTTGGAATTGGGAAGAATTTAGTAACAAATTGCTGTGCCACCGCTTCCCAAGTCCTGAATGTTCCTTCAGGGAAAGAATTCAACCTATCCTTTGCGTTTCCTTCAGGAGAGAAAGGAAACAAACTAAGTCTGACTCTGTCATCCGGCACTCCAGTTATCTTGATAGTGTTGCAAATCTCACCAAAGATAGTCAAATACTTATAAGGATTTTCATTCGACAACCCATGGAATTGATTATTCTGGACTAATTGGATGAGCGCCGGACTCATCACCATGTTGGTTGCGTTATCAGCTGGAACCGCTATACTATTGAAGTTCAAGCGGCCTACTACGTTTGCTGCGTCCCCCAAAGTACCTCTAGGAGGAGGTTGGTTAGCCATCTGATAAGCTGTCGCGGCCCATACAAATTTGATGTGCAAATAAATGCAGTATAGCTAGGGAATGACCCCTAGGTCGTCTCCCAAAGATCAATTTTGCGGTTCAAAAATCGAGTCTAACACGAAAAAAAAAAAC
>NW_014543429.1:1101487-1150970 GCF_000741045.1 Vigna radiata var. radiata | reverse complement strand
GGGGGGGGTTGTGAAAAGGGTTTTGCAAAAATTAACTAACTCAATATGAAGACACAGATGCAAACAAACTAATTTAAGCTAGCATAGGAATTAAACTAACACTATTAAAAACGTTAGACAACATATATTTTTTACCAATTAAAATGACACATGCACTTTCTAAAGAAACTTTAAATTGAAAATGGACTAACAATTTGACCTCTTTACCGTGACGTTGCTGCTCCTAATTTCAACAAGTCCCAATTCATTTTCTTCCATTGAGAATTCCAAGAATGGGATAAGGGTGCTCTAGCCGAGACCCCAAATTCGGTCCTTGAATCCATATATTTTTTTTTTCACCTTACAACCATACTTCATCACCCAATGCCACCTAAGGTACTTTCATTCTTCAAAGTTGAATAAACCAATTAAATCCCATCACATCCAGACCTTACACCGTGTACTTCTTTTCTCCTTGCAATTGAATAAAGTTATTTCCTTCCATCAACAAAAAGTATTTGCTGCCTTCAATGCCTGTAACCGTGTGATTCCTTTCTCTGAATCCATGAGCCAACTTCCCATAAAATAAGTTCTCCTCGTGTCAAGCCAAATGTCCCATCCAACTATTTTCAACCTCAAAGAAATAAAAGCATTAGGAATTAAGGGACCCCACAACCATGTTCAATCCAGAAAAACCGTGAGTGAATCACGTCCCTGTAGCTTGCACCAAAGCAAAAGTGAAATCAAATTAAAGCAAGGAAAAATGGAGCTTCTCCAAATGCAGTCAGCTTATGCTAATCCCAAGATCCACCTAATACACTTATCATTCATTGAAATAAAGAAAGAAATGAACCAATTCATTCCTACAGCAGCCGTGACAACCAGACATCCAAACAATAAATGTGTGCTACACTTTTTCTTCTTCTTCAAGGCAATGAAAGACAAATAAAAAGGAAATACTTAAGGGTGGTCCCATCCTGGACGAATTGCCTCTCACACACCAACTTCTTTTCAATCAAATTTTCATTCACAATGAGATTGGTTGCAGCGTGCTAACCAAGTAAGAACAAGAAAAATAATTCCTTCCATTAAAACAATATTCATACATCTAGAAATCCGTGTATCTTTTCTTTTTCCCAACTCTCAGAATGTTCAAAACCAAAAGACCCTTATTTACGCATTCCTGCTCCAGAGAGAACAAAACAAATGAACATCAATCATTCAAGTGTGAGTAGCACGATTTCTTTTCTCACCATCCCGAGGTCGACAATCACAAACTGGTTGGAAACTCTAAGCACACATAATAAAAGCCAAAATCCCACTAAAGGAAAATGAGTAATGGCATTGCAATATTTAGAGAAAAGCCATTCTCTGCCGAGGGAGAGAATGAAGTCTCTGTTCCATTTAAAAAAATTCCAACCGAAATTAATTGTGTCCAAGTCAAAGTGACGGCACTGCACAAGAAAGGAAAATGAAATAAAATTGGAAAGGTGCTTCCTTCATTCAACCAACAAAAACCGAGAGTGACCACCACATTTCTCTCCAGGAGAATGTTTTTCCCAACAAAGCAAGATAACAAAATCTCCCCCCCTGAAATTCAAAGTGTGACGGCTAATGAATGGGAATCCCTATGTCTAAAAAATTCTTGTGCTAATGGTGGGGTCCACCCATCTAAAACCCTAGGGCCATGTCACCATTTTTACAATTTGGGCTTTTGTCTAATCTATGAAAATTAGCCCAAAATACAAAACTTAGTTTAAAAAACCTAATCTACAAAATTAAAATTTGACTAATCCTAAAGTATCTTTGTGGAGAGTCTTCACTTAATTGGTGCCCTTCTGATGAGTCGATATTTTATTGATTTCACTTAGTTTATTGTGCTAGAATTAATCAGGGAATTGTGCTTAATTGTCCGGTATTTTCCCGTTTTTGTTAATAGTGCTTAATTTGACCGGAAATTCTAATTTTAATTAATTTGAACATTTTGAGCTAATTATTTGCATTATTAACTGCAGGGAAATTTTGGAGATACATTGTTGGACATTTGAGAGGACATAAATTCATTCAAGACACTCCATAAAAGAAGTGTGCACAAGAAGGAGGATATTATAATAATTTTACTTTCTTTGGATTTATGAGCAAAGGGAGTGCTTCAATTGAAAAAGGGAATGACATCCAGCAAATTAAGAGTGTCACGGCAAAAGAAAAAAAAATTTCTTTTCCAACAAAAAAATTTTCTTTTTGTTTTAAAGAAAAAAAATTTTGAATGAAACAAAAGTGCTGCATGCTATCATGGCCTAAGAGGAGGATTCTTATTCTTCATATAGCATGGACATCCATTTTATTTGCTGCAGCCAACGTACATCAAGCAGCAGCCGTCCACGTGAAAGGAGCTCAAAAGAAATTGGTTGATTCAATTAAGGACAAGGCTGCCACTTATAAGAAAGGCACACGGGTTACATAAAAAAAGAAAGATGGTCCAATGGGTTTTAAAAGGGTGCTGTTGGAACGTTCAAAGGTGTGGAGCTCCAAATCATTTTCTGTTGGACATCTTTGGAGAATCCAACTAATTAAAGCCTTCACACAGACCTGAAAGCTTGCTAGCAGTACATAATTGAGGATGAGGCACGGTCCAGCAGAGATACTTTGCAGCCCAACAGATGCGGTCCAGCTTTAAGCAAAAAGGCAGCAGGCCATGCACATGTAGAACACGCTTCTCGGCCTTGGTCCAGCAGCGGAGGAGGGCTGTTAATTGATTACATCCAGCAAAAGAGTGACACGGAACCCTAGGGGAAAGATATTCCTAGGACAACCGTCACCTTCTTTGAGACCAGGCTGGAACGTTTTTGCATTGTAAATTTCCTTGAATATGTCTATGCAATTTGATTATGGATGAATGAAAAAGGAGGCTTTTTCTTTTCTTGGGTACAAACACTGATTTCAGCTAGCATTTATTCTCACCATTGATTCTTGTCCTTAATTTAAGCACATATCTAGCATAGGGTTATTTTGCATTTTGGGTCACGTTAGGAGAAGATTCACGCTACTTTCATTGAGTTAGATAGATTGACGTTACAATGCATCTTGAGAAACGTTGATTCAATTTTAAAGTGGTACCAGCGTATAGGGAGGCTTTTATTTCCTTTTACTATTAGCTTTACATTTTCTTTGATAGCATTGGTCACATCCAGGGGCGCATACTTCTTGGTTGAAAGATTTTACATGGCATTGAATTTGGAGAGAATGGAAGGAGAGACCAGCCGAGAGTTTTTGAATTCATTTTCCGAGTTTTGTTTTTGAACGTTCTTTTAGAGAGAGCTTGGGAACTATGTTTATATTTCTTTTTTATAATGGATAAATGATGAAGCACCTTTGTCATGTCCTGGAAGCAGCTACAAATATTCATTTTATTTTCTTTCTTTAAGATTCACAAGCAATGCATTTTCTTTATTTTAGACAAAGCAAGGTGACAAAACAATTCAGAGGGGGCATTCACGACTGGTACGGAAGCAGTTGACGGTGCACAGCCTCGGGATGGGGATTTGGTTTTAATCAGCACAATTCATTTTTTTGTATTAGCTAGCACACAACTGATTTCGTTTTGCATTTAGCTTTGCATTGGAGTTATTTCTTATTTCAGCACCTGGTGACACAGTAGATATCTTTTAGCATATTCACTTTGCTTTTAGAAATGTGGAAACGATGACTCATGGTGATATGCGTTTTCAATTTAAGAAGCGACGCACATGTTGAGATTATTTTGCTTGCCTTTAGAGTAGACACGCATGCACGCTGAGTTCAATTTCTTGAACTGCTCGGAGATTTTATTTTACAATTTCCATGATTGAAATACAATTAGCATTTTTTTTAGCTTGCATTTTAATAGCCTTAGTTGAATTTGGATATTTATCTGTTGCAGTATTTAGTTTAATGTTTTCATGCATTTGAATGTTTTCAATTATGTTAAGTTGTGTTTAATTTTAATTTAATCATTTGCATTCACAAAAACACTTTCACCAAACCCCCCCCCCCCCAAACCTTCGTGTGTGACCTAATTCTGAACCACATTTGGTCCTTGAGAGACGACCTAGGAGTCACTTCCTAGCACTATATTGCATTCCTAAATTGCAATCAAATTTGTATGGGCCGCGACACCCATCAAAATTTTGAAGCCACACTTCATACTTCATGTTTTTAAACTTTTCTCTCCTAGGGTTTCATGGATGAACATGGCTTAAGGGAGCTTGCTTGGTATTTCGGTTTTGGGCCATTTGAAGGAAGAAAGTTGCAGATTTTCTTTGTCTCTTAGCTTACTCTTGGTTGTCTTAGCTTATTGGTGGTGAAAATCCATTCATTTCTACTTCTATTTGCTTGTTTTTGATGCTTGGAGCTTGAGTTTTGGAGCTTGTCTTTGCATTTTTATGGTGGATATTGGGTTTGAGTAACTTTATATTTCGTTTTTCTCTCCCTTTGCTGTTGTTCCTCACATTTTTCTTTGCATTTTATTTGGTTGGATGATAAAAATGGAGTTCCATGTGAGTTTTGGGTTGAAAAGAGCTTAACTTGATGTGTGGGTGTTGTGGTTTGGGCTCTTTCTTCTTGTTTTTCGGTTTGGATGTTTGAAGCAAGGATGGAACCAGACTTTGGGGTTGTTATTGTGGCTGGAAAGAGCTGGAATTGGTAGCTTGGTGTTCATTTTCGTTTTTGCAAAGAAACTTGAAGAAATGGTAGTGTTAAAGTTGGGTTGATGAGTAGAAGTTTGGGGTTTATTGTTCTTGTGTTCATTTGCAACTTGAACCTTGGTTTCTTGAAGTCATTCTCTCTTTTGGAAGGTGGAGGAAATCATTTTGAAGCATGATTCTTGAAGAAAAACCGTTTGGAGTTTGTAGGAGAGAGGAATTTGCTTTATTTAATTTTTACCACTTTTGGGCCAACACAAAAGATGCTTGTTTTGACTCAAGGAATGTTTCCTTTTTGGTCTTGCCTTTTTCTTTGCAGTGCTGCCGTAAATCACCATTAAGATGGGAATGTTTTGTGTTTGATTTTCATTCTACTTGGCTTACATGGCACATTGGAAGAAGCACCCTAAGTATCTTTCATTTACACCTTGGTTTGAAGCACATTTTGTAGAATTTCCTTGCTAGTTCACGTGAATTGGTGTGTGGTTCACATTTTTTGCTGCATGGAGAAGTGATGGGAAGGTTTTCAGTTGGTTGTTTAAAACTTATTTTAATTTCTTTTGAGACATGGTGCACATGGGACAAAAACACAACACATTTGGTGGCTTATTGAAGGTTAAAAATTGATTTAGTCTTGTTGGAGAGTAGTGAACGGCCATGTGCTTTTCTTTGGCCAATTGGACTTTTAAATTCCTTTGTTAATTGTCATTTAGTCAAGTTAATTGCTAGCATTAAGTTAGGCTTGTTGGTTTCTTTGGTTTTTAATTAATTGAGTTAATAGGTTGAGTTTAATGTGTTTGAGTTAGTGTTGAATTTAATTATTTTTAACTGTGTTTGTTAATTTGTTTGTAGTAGTGTTTGATGTTTGAATGTTGTCTAAGGTCTTTAATAGTGTTAATTTAATTTCCATGGTAGCTTAAATTAGTTTGGTTGGTCATTGACGATATTGCACTGTTTCCTTGAGATTATTGAATTGTGATTGTCTGTGCACTCTGACTTGGTTAATGTGAATTCTATTTTTGCACTTACAATTGGGTATACGCTTAGTTGCCCAGTTGGTGTTACATCTTCGCTTAGTCGATAGAACTGCATGGTGTAAATTAGATTTGACATTAACACTGCGTCCGCTTAGTTCGCTTTTATGAAAACCGGGTTAACCTTCGCTTAGTCAGTTAACTCTGTTGGATTAGAGGTATGAGTAACAACTTTATTTAGATAATCTGTGATGGGAAACATTGTAATTAAGTTAAGGACCAACCCTTTTCATTATGTGTTGAAACCATTTTCTTTAGATCTGGTTTTACATCTTTGTTTGTATTTGTGTCTTTATTGAGTTCTTTAATTTTTGCAAAACCTTACCAAACCCCCCCCTTTCGTGTTAGACATGATTCTCGAACCGTAAAATTGGACTTTGGGAGACGACCTAGGGGTCATTCCCTAGCTATATTACATTTCTCATATGCAATTAAATTTGTATGGGCCGCGACACCCATCACCTTCCAAGAGTCTCACAGTGTGATTCCAAAATTTCCCTGAAAAATAGAAATAGGAGTAATTAAGCTCAATTAATTCAAATTAATTAAAATCAGAATTATTGGTCTAATTAAGCCCAAATGGTGAAAATGACACAATAACTAAGAACTAAGCACAAATCATCAACACAATTCGGCGCAAAAATCTAAGTTAATGGTATAAAATATCGACTCATCACCATCTCCTCGAAATCTGGTGCAGAAATCTCAAGTGAAGACTACGAAATTGCTTCAGGAGAAAGAGATCTCTCACGTGAAGGACGTCTCCTTCTCCTCCCTTCTGGTAGACCTTCTAAAAGAGGTTGCTGGTCTTTTCTACTTCTAGTATGTATTGTTTCCTGCATACACCAGAAACACACCCTAAAACTCAATTAAACAAAAATAAAACAAAAAATAATTACAACCAAGTCAAATTCAGTCAATCCACACTAATAGAAAAAGTAAACCTCGAGTCCCCGGCAACGGCGCCAAAAACTTGTTAGCGGATTGGCAAGCGTACCAAATCGTATCAAGTAATAATAAATGGTAAGTCCAAGTATCGTTTTCCCAAGAGACTCGAAAGNCNTTATCGTTCGCGTGAATTAAAATAATAAGACTTGAAAATAAAAATTAATAAATTGAGTAAGAGAATAAAATATGAACATGCAAAAGAGATTGATTCACATGACAAGAAGAAAACAATGGATGAATGGAGTTGTTGGGGGTTTACAATTTCATCTAATCCGCTCTCTCTTATTTACTCCTCTTGAATTATTAGCTTGATTAATTAATTGTCATGCAACTTTTTTAGCCTACCCTTAACCCGATCCCTTGGCGAAAAGAGCCTACTACTAATTACTGGCTTGCTATCCCTAGCCTCCCCTAGCAATTAATACAACATTATAGAGCAGAAGTTAAACGCAATTGATCGTCCTACCCCTATCCCTAGGTTGTATTGCATAATCAAGAAATTACTCACCAGTTCATGAAATTACTGTACATCCCTGTATCAATAAAGACAAACATCAGCTATCGAATGAGTTAAACGATAAAAGCATTAAGCACAGATGAGAACCCAACAATTAATAATCAAAAATATGGAAACCATATAAATAATCAAGAGTTTCAATAAAAGAGAGTATCAAAAGATTACATTGTTTGCCCCAACAACAATAGGGTTTAGTTCACCATTTTCATGGTGAATCTAGATGAAAAATGGATGAAGAATGGAAAAGCAAACCCTAGAAAAGATGAAAAGGAGCCTAAGCATCCAACAGATCCTCTCCAGAGAGCAAAATTAGGTCTGGCCGCCCCCTTCTGTCAAAAGAATGCATCGAAACTCGCAATAGGGCTATATATAAGTGACGAGCGCAAAAGAAAACAGGCCCAAGCCGAGTAGACAACCGCCCGGCAGTATAAGTGTGGCGCCTGGTGGTTTCCCACAAATCGCACTACCGCCCGGCGGTTTCCCTCAAAACCGCCCAACGCTAACGCTAGGTGCCTACTCCTCGCCCTGGACTGCCCAACGGTGTAAGTTGCCGCCCGTCGACTCTTCAAATCTTTAATTTTCTTCTCTTTTCTTGAGTCTACGACCTTTATCTTCAACTCCATTCTTCACTTTCTCAAAATAGCTACAAAACAATGCAAAACAAGCATAATATCACTAAAAACAGCTTTTGACTCTCTACAGACTCATTTATTGAGTTTTGCTTGATTGTAAGCTCATTCGAAGTAGTAAAGGGTGTAATTTGGTCTAAAATGACATATGAAAATAACAGTTTTTCAACCTTCATCAGAGGTGATATCAAACAGAAAACTGAGGATGAAGCCTATGACTTGATAGAGAGAATGGCAGCTAATGCTCAAGAAGCATATAGTGAAAGGGGCGTACCGACACAACAGAGAGGAGTCTTGCACTTACCTGCAAATGATGCAATGCTAGCTCAAAATCATCTTTTGACCCAAAAGCTAGATACATTGACAAAGATCCTTTCACAACTTCCAAAGGAGCTTCATAATGTCTCTCAAGCACAACAACTATGTGATCTTTGTGGAGGAGACCATATTAATGGTCAATGTTCTATACTTGAGGAGATGCAGCAGGAAACTAACTATATGGGGAACCAATACCGGTTTAGATAAGAGAATTTCAATCAAGGAAATCTTAGCCAGGGTTTTAAGAATCATCAAAGTATTGGCGAACAGCAGAATAACCCATCAGGGCAACAAGGAGGCTTCAGGCAGCAACAACCTTTACCTATGTGCAGTAGGTTTCACATTTGACAGAGGTTGTCCAAAATATGAGTAAAAGATTTGATGAATTCATAAAATTCTATGATTCAAATTGCACCAGTGATCAAGCTACTATTAGGTCACTAAAAATGCAAATTAGACAGCTGTCAAAAAGAGTAGAAACCACTGAAAAGAACCAGTTTAGGGCTAATACTAATGTTAACCCTAAAGAAGAATGCAAAGCTGTCGTAACGAGTGATAGAGGAAGAGTTGACAAGGAAGTTGTAGCGATTGGAAGCAGTGATCAAAAGGAGGAAGATGAAGCCATTGAAAGTAGCAGCAGCAGTGGAGGAGAAGAAGAAGAGGAAGCACGAGATAATCATAATGAGTAGAACAGAGAAATTTATAATCAAATGACTATTATGCCTTCAATTATCAAACAAATTCCTGCAAGAATGAAATTTTATCTTGGAGATATGATAGATTTAGATGAAGATGATGATGAGCAGAAATTTGAGATTCAATCTCCAAGGAATTATCTGCTTAAAGTAAAAGATCTAGGTTGCTTGAATTTGGCATGTAAGATTAATGAGGTTGATATAGGAGAAGCAATGATAGATTCTGGATCTAGCATTAACATGATGCTCATGCGTTTGTTTAAGAAAATTGAAGGGCTAATGTTAAAGCCATCTAATCTCACAGTGACAATGGCGGATGGTTCAGTTAAAACACCATTTGGTATGGTGAAAAATGTAATTATTCGGGTGGAGCAGTTAGAATTCTTACCTGATTTTATCATCATGAGCATGGAAGATGCGGAAAGAATTCCAGCAATTCTTGGAAGACCTTTTATGGCCATATCCAAGATGTCTATCAGTGTCCATGATGCAAGGATCATGATGAGTGATAAAGAGAATGTACTCTTTTATACGGGCCTTAAAGAGAAAAGTACTAGAATTAAAAAGAGGGCTAGCCATAAGAAGTCAAGAAGAGAAGCTGCACTAAAGAACAACATAACAGGTACCAATTCTAATAGTTGTAATGTTTTGCAGGTACCTGAAAATGAGGAGGTTGACAAAGGAGGCACTATCCATACTGAATATACACCACTTCCAATAGGAGCACAAGTGAGATTCAAAGACAAGAAGTGGCTTGTTATTAAGAATCGAGAAGATGACAAGCTGAACATTAGGAAACCATTCACAAGAG
Organism: Vigna radiata var. radiata; assembly: GCF_000741045.1. Lineage (NCBI taxonomy): Eukaryota > Viridiplantae > Streptophyta > Magnoliopsida > Fabales > Fabaceae > Vigna > Vigna radiata. The sequence goes on along the minus strand of NW_014543429.1, from coordinate 1,141,360 downwards.
CCATAAAAAGAGTGGATAGAAAGCAACTGATGAGTTGGATTGATGAAGATCCCAACTGGGATGGAATGAATTGATTTTATCCAAATCCTACTTTGTATAAAAATTTGTAGTTTTAGGGATTTGATTTTGTACATATACTTTATTTGAATTATTGAACACTTTTTGGGTACCATCTACTGAGGGATGCTAAATCTTTTAGTATCTACTGAAGGATACAAGGTAAGTACATCTACTGAAGGGTGTTGGAAGGAGAAGCACTTACTGATGGGTGCTAAACAGGTTTGGGTCAGGCTTGTGACGTTAAACAAGCGGTACCTAGAAGGCAATCCAGTTGATTGTTTTGTTTTTAATCTTGTGTTTAGTGCATTACATTTTAATGATTGCATCTAAGAGGGGAAAGGTATATATTTGAAAATTGAAGGATGAAATTAAGTGCTAAAAGGAAGGACTACTCAAAAGAAAGCAAAAGGAAGAAGAAGTGAAATCAGGTGCAAACCGCTGAGTGGTTTTTCACATTTTTCACTTTGAAACCCTTCTTTTCATTTTGCCTGAGCGGTCTCCCTAAGCCCTAGCACTCTTCTTTCACTTTCAAGATCATTTTAAAGAGATTTCCTCACTTTCTCATTCACCCACTCACCAAAAATTCAATTTTCCACCATTACTTTGTCAAAGGTTGGGGTTTTTGGTTGAGGGATTTGCATTGGAGAGGATATACATCATCAATTAAGCAATTTTTCTGCAAGCATTCACAATCTTCACTCAAGTAAGTATGCAAATTCATGTTCAAGGTTTCTATGTTGGGATTTGTTGAAGAACATGCTTAGGAACATGATAAATTAGGGCTTTTGATTTCTATGCATGAATATATAGAATAGGAACTGTTTGAACCGATTGAATTGCATGATTTTGGTTTGGATTGATGATTTTAGCAAAAGAGTGGAGATTAGGATCAAATAGGCAAGGATTTTGAAAAACCCTAACCACCACCGCTGAGTGGTATGTTTTGGTGCTGAGCGGTGGCGCGATTTGAGGCAAACCGCCTGGGCGGTCTCCTTTGACGTCGGGCGGTCTGCAACAGTTTTTTCTAAATGTTGAAATTTTTTATGCTTGTGTGTTGAGGAGCCTTGTTTTTCTTCAGAGAATTATATGATTTGATGATGCACTAACCTCTAATGATGTTTCTGTGAATTTTGTTGGATGAAATTGATTTATGAGGAATATCTACCTCAAAAAGGGTTAAGACAATGGGCAATAAGAGGAAGGAACCAGAGAGACCTAGAAGGTTATATTCTTCAAGGTTCCTTTCAAGGAAGCATGAGGAACATTTTGCTATAGTGCAGGAGAGGCGACTGGTGATGGAGAGAAAAGCCATGTACATTCCTGACTTGGCTCTAGAGTTTGGTCTAGAGATTGAGAGGCGAGGTTGGGAGAGACTGACGACTTATCCAGCACCAGCCAGTATTGAGTTGGTGAAGGAGTTCTTTGCTAATGCCTTGCCGAGAGGAGGAGTGTCTGCAGGGAGGTACATGAGCTATGTACGTGGACACTTGATAAGCTATGATCCTGACACCATCAACGCTTTTCTAGGGATGAGTGGTCAGGAGAGCAGTGTATGTATGCTGCTATACTGGGGGAGGCCAGGGATTATGAGGAGATTGAGCGAGTGATGTGCTTCCTTGGGAGGCATTTCCAGAGAAACCCGAATGGAGCACCTGTGAACATCCTTAGGGCAGATTTAACTCCCCTAGCCAAATACTGGATGGCATTTACACATGCTAACATCCAGCCCTGCTCTCATGTTTCCGACATTACTTTGCATCGGATTTTGGTCATCTACTGTATGTTGAGGCAGATGGACGTAAATGTGGGGAAGATTATTACCAATGAGATTATGAGCTGCGCCAACACCGTGAGCAGCAAGATGCCACTGGGACATTCGTCCCTAATCACATATTTGTGCCAGCAGGCAAGAGTGGACACTTCAGTTCCACCTTTCGAGAGGGCGAGGAGTGCTATTAATGCCTCCTATATTCGTCAGTATTGTAGAGGTGACGTGCCAGCTGGAGCAGTCCCTAGGAGACATCCTAGGAGGGCAGCAGCACAACAGGAGGATGAGCCTACGGATGCACTAGCAGAGCAGCCTGAGACATTCCAGATGAGAGACATGTACATGTCTATGATGGAGGCGAGGATGGAGTCCATTTACAGAGGGCAGGAGGCCACAGGCGAGATTATTATAGGACTTTACGACCAGCCACTAGTGCACAGGTGGACTATGGATGAGTTCCATAGTGTGATGGCTTGGCCTCGAGGACAGGCACATGGTAGTGGGTCCAGAGCTGCTGGAACTTCAGGAGGACAGGATGATGACAAGGAGGATGATGAAGATTTTGAGGATGCCCAGGAGGGTGAGGATGATGATGACTCAGATGAGGATCTGCGTTGATCGCATCTACTGATGGATGCCAAACACTGACAGGGATTTTTCTTTTTCTTTTTCTTTGTACTTTGAATTAGCAGTATAGGTTAAATTTATGTTTGAGTCTATGCTTGGTTTGTACACTTATTCGGATAATGGTTCCAATTTATTGCATGATGAGTTGTTTACTATTGATGATTGATTATGGATGATGATTGAGAATGTGTGAATGTTGATATCCAGGTTGATGGTTCACTAGCTATGTGAACAGATGAGTAAGTGATTCATGATTGTGATTTTGATACTAAGCAGGATTCATGTGAGAAGTGAGAAAGCATGATTATGTGAGGTATTGAGCTTCAGAGTTTTATTGTTGTGTGCACTATTTACAAGGAATCATGAATGGTATTGACTTAATCTTGATAATTGATTGAATTTCATGTATATGTCATATGATCAAGGCCATTCTTGGAAAGCCCTTACTTAGCCAAATTTTCACCCAAAGAATTTTAAATGATATACCCTTTTTGAACCTTGGCCTTAAACATTATAAAAACCCTTGTTTGAATTGATTTACCTTGAGTTAGGGCTGAGAATAGTTATATGTGTTGAAAAGGTTCAAGTTTGGGGTTGAATGGGAAAAATGAAAGGCAAAAGAAAAAGGAAAGCATTGAGTTGAAAAGATGAAAAAGAAAAATGCATGTGAAAGAAAAGAAAAGAAGAAAAGAGAAAAAGCATGTGTATGTGATATGATCAAGGCCATGTTTGGAAAGCTCTTACTAAGCCAAATTTTCACCCAAAGGATTTTAAATGATATACCTTTTTGAACCCTGACCTTAAATAGTATGAAGACCCTTATTTGAAGTGATTTACCTTGAGTTAGGGTTGAGAATAATTGTATGTGATAAAAAGGTTCAAGTTTGGGTTTATATGGAGAAAGTAAAAGGCAAAAGCAAAAGCATTGAGTTTAAAAGATGAAAAAGAAAAATGCATGAGAAAGGAAAGAAAAGAAGAAAAGAGAAAAGCATGTAAAGTGAACTCAATGTAAAATGAAAAAGGGAAAAGTTGGGAATGAGTGAGATTGGTCAAAAAGAGAGTGTGCTTGAACTTTGAATAATGATTAAACTCTCTTAACTCGAGGATTTTGTATTCTATAAAAAACCAATTTTCTTGAGAGCCGAGCCACAATATAAGCCTTGGAAAAAGTCCTTGTGATGACATATGCATGTGAAGATTTTGATTGTTTTAGATGAATGACAATATTATTTTATGTGACATGTGAACAGTAGAGAGTAGAGTGACCTCCTAAACACTTGAGTGATTGAGTGAAACACTTGCTTTGGTGAGAATTGTTAAATCCATGTTTACATCTATGCTTAGTTGATTGATCATTTATGAACAAAAACATATCTTGGGAAAAGATTGATTATGTGAATTAATTTGGATTGAAAACATGCATACATCTTTGTAGGATTCCACTGAAATTTGAAATTGTATAACATCTTGTCATGAGAAAAAGGAGTTTTGAAAAGTGTGAATTATTTGATAAAAAGTGGAAAACGAAGTTTTTTCTTGTTTGCTTGAGGACAAGCAAAGTTCTAAGTTTGGGGTTGTGATAACGATCTAAAAACCGTTATTTTCATGCTTAAATTTGATAGTAAAACACACCCTTTATGGATTTGAATGACCTTTAAATCAAGTAAAACACTTAGTTGAGTCTCTTGAGAGTCAAAAGTTGGTTTTAGCGATATTATGCTTGTTTTGCATTGTTTTACAAAGTTTTTAGATGAAATAAAGATGGAAGTGAAGTAAGGTGGACTTAGACCCATGAAAAAAAGGAGAAAAATGATGAAAAGAAGGGTCAAACAAGCCGTTGAGTGCCAGAATGGTCTGCTGAGCGCTCAGAGCGATTAGAGTAAAACCACTCAGTGGCAAAATTGACCATTGAGCAGTCAGAGCGGCAAGAGGCAAACCGCCGAGCGGTCAAATTAGGCGTTTAGGCGGTTGTCTGTTTTCTTAGCTAGATTCTGTAAATCTTTCTGTTATCTTTTTGGGCTTATATATAGCCCCATTGCGAATTAGATAGGGATTCTTTTGGCAAAGAGAATGTCCAGAGCTATTCCACACACCTTGGAGGAGGTTCCTTGGATGCTTAGGCTCCACTCAACCAAGTTTAAGGTTATTTCTTCCANTCTTTCATTATTTTCATCTAGTTTCACCATGATTATGGTGAACTAACCCCTTTGTTGTTGGGGAACAATGTAATCTTTTGAAACTTTCATATTATGAAATTCTTATTTATTTCATATTCTTGTCATATACTTNTTTATCAATTGTTGGGTTCTCATCTGCGCTNAATGCTTTTATTGTTTAACTCATTCAGTAAAAGATGTTTGTCTTTATTGATATGGGGACATACGGTAATGTCATGAACTGGTGGGAAATTCCTTGATTATGCCAATATCGCCTAGGGATAGGGATAGGACGGTCAATTGTAATTGCTTCAGATCGCATTGCATTATTGGTTACTAGGGGAGGCTAGGGATAGTAAGCCGGTAATTAGTAACAGGCTTTTTTCACCAAGGGATTGGGTTAAGGGTAATTAAGAAAGTATGCATGGCAATTATATAGATAAGTGAATTAAATAAGAAGAGTAAATATCTGAGAGTGGATAAGATGAAATTGTAAAACCCAACAACACCATTCATCCATAGTTTCTCAAAACCAATTGAATCAACTGCATTGCATGTTTATTTTTGTTCTTTGCATATAACCACCAAATTAATTCTCTTTTCTCAAGTCTTACGCAATTAGGTTACATGAAAGTTAAGGCCTAAGAGTCCTTTGGGAAAACGATACTCGGACTTACCCGTTTATATTACTTGATAACGATCTGGTACACTTGCCAAGGACTTAACAGAAAGCACTTACTGATAGTTGCTAGAAGGTTTGGGTCAGGCTCGTGATGTTAAACAAGCGCTACCTGGAAGGCAACCCAATTGATTGTTTTCTTATTTTTAACTTTGTTTTAGTTGCATTATAGGCTTTGAGTGTTGCATGAGAGATTGGAAGTGCATAAAATTGAAAATTGAAAGTTGAAATCAAGTGCTATAGGTCTTAAAACGTGAAGGCAAGCCAAGAAAAAGGAAAAACATCCCTTAGGCAGATTGCGATTTGGGCTTTTAAATAAGCTCAAGGTTGGAGGCCCATTTGCAGTTTTGAAACATCCCTTAGGGAACTCCCAAGCGTTGTCCACGGACCCTAACACTTCGTTTTCACTTTCAAGAGCATTCTAAAGGTTTTCCTCTAGTTTTCTCATCACCCACTTACCAAAATTCCATAGTTCTTCACTTTTCCACCATTCCATTGAGAAAGTTTGCGGTTTTTGGTGAGAGCATAGCATTGGGGAAGCATCCTTCGTCAATCAAAAGGGCATTTGCAGGCATCTAGAGTATCTCCACTCAAGTAAGTTATGCAATTTCATTCTTAGGGTTTCTAGAGCATGGATTTGATGAAGAACATGTGTAGGAACATGAAAAATTAGGGTTTTTTATTTCTATGCATGATTAGATGAAAAAGAAACGTTTTGCATCGATTAAATTGCATGAATTTGGTTTGCAAAATTCCCGATGCCACCGCTGAGCGGTCATCTGACGCTGAGTGGTAGGCGGCATATTTCTTTTTGTGCCATATTTTGTGATGCAGGTGGCGCTGAGGGGCCCTCTTTTGCCCTCAGTGCTGGACAATGCTTGAATGATGTATGTTTGATGGTTTGCTAACCCTTAATGGTGAATTTCCTTGGTCTTATGAATTGTATTTGATGTAGGAATGACATCATCTTCTTCAACAAGTGTGAAGACCACTGGAAACAAGAGAAAAGAGTCGGAGAGGTGATAACGGATTAAAACACCGTTATTTCCTATGTAATTTTGATACTAAAAGCACCCTTTTTCACTGAGAAACTTGCTTGAACTCATGCGTTTGCAGTAAATTGTGTGAATAAGAGAGTTGAGGTTAATTTTAACAGTTTTTCTAACAAATTCCCCTAGTTTTGATAGAGATTGAAGCAATACTGGAAGAAGAAGTGAAAAGCCAAGAAGATGGAGCTCAAAAGGGGTCAAAAAGGCACCAAGAAGGGAGGAACCCCAAGCCCAAGCGATAGGAACGAAAAATAGCGAACTCCAAATCGACGTTGGTCACCGGCATGTGGATTGGGCTGAACTTTGGGACGCGTCTAACACTATTTAAAGGACCCTAGAGCTCTAGGTTTTGCATTCCTCTTTTGGGTTAACATCAGTGTTAGCCCTAAATAGGCTCTTCTCATTAGTTTCTACCCTTTTTGACAACTGTCCAATTTGCATCTCCAATGATCTGAAACTAGCTTGATCACTTGCATGGTTGGACTCATAAACCTTCAAAAATTCGTCAAATCTACAATTTAGATCTTTGACAAATTCTGTCAGAAGCGTAACCTACTGCCACATAGGTGAAGGTTGCTGTTGTAACGCCCCGCCAACTTACAGGGACTACTGATTGCCCCCACACATCAACACGAGACTTTCCAGTGTGCTTTATCCTCACTCACACACTTTCCGAGAAAACTTCCCGGAAGGTCACCCATCCCATAATTACTCTAGGCTAAGCATGCTTAACCATGGAATTCTTATGAGTTAGGCGACAGAAAAGCAAATGCATTTGTTGATATGAGTAGCCAAATCAATTCCTTTTAAGTTATCCTTCAACTGTATAGTCCCATACCTATACAGTCTCTAGATCCCTCTCATTTCGGTGTATGTTTGATTCATCCATCTACCCCTTCCACTGCAAGCCTGCCAGGAGTCGCTCCTTGTTCGTGCCCCCTGCACCATGCCTCTTGCACCGACGACCACTCCCCGCCTTCGTCAATGCCCGGGTGTCACATGCCCACCAACTTTCGTCTAGTTCGTCCTCGAACCACACCGTACTGGGAGAGGCTAGGCTCTGATACCATTTGTAACGCCCCGACAACTTACAGGGACTGCTAACTGCCCCCACACATCAACACAAGGCTTTCCAGTGTGCTTTGTCCTCACTCACACTTTCCGGGAAAATTTCCAAGAAGGTCACCCATCCCAAATTACTCCAAGTTAAGCACGCTTAACCATGGAGTTCTTATGAGTTAGGCGACCGAAAAGCAAATGCATTTGTTGATATGAGTAGCCAAATCAATTCCTTTAAGTTATCCTTCAAATGTATAGTCCCATACCTATACAGTCTCTAGATCCCTCTCATTCTGGTGTATGTTCGATTCGTCCATGTACCCCTTCCACTGGAAGCCTGCTAGGAGCCGCTCCTTGTCCGTGCCCCCTGCACCATGCCTCTTGCACCGGCGATCACTCCCCGTCTTCGTTAGTGCCCAGGTGTCAGCACACTGGAAAGTCTCGTGTTGATGTGTGGGGGCAGTGAGCAGTCCCTGTAAGTTGTCGGGGCGTTACAAATGGTATCAGAGCCTAGCCTCTCCCAGTAGGGTGTGGTTTGAGGATGAACCATGCGGAAGCTGGTGGGCATGTGACACCCGGGAACTGACGAGGGCGGGGAGTGATCGCTGGTGCAAGAGGCATGGACAAGGAGCGGCTCCTGGCAGGCTTCCAGTGGAAGGGGCACATGGATGAATCGAACATATACTGGAATGAGAGGGATCTAGAGACTTTATAGGTATGGGACTATACAGTTGAAGGATAACTTAGAGGAATTGATTTGGCTACTCATATCAACAAATGCATTTGCTTTTCGGTAGCCTATCCCATAAGAACCTCATGGTTAAGCGTGCTTAGCCTGGAGTAATTTAGGGATGGGTGACCTTCTGGGAAGTTTTCCCAGAAAATGTGTGAGTGAGGACAAAGCGCATTGAAAAGCCTCATGTTGATCTGTGGGGACAGTAAATATTCCCTGTAAGTTGTCGGGGCGTTACAGCTGCTGCCTAAAGCCTTTTGTTTGCCCTGATGATGAAGGTTGAAAAACAGTTATTTTCATATGTCAATTTGAACCAAATTATGCCCTTTTCTGCTATTTTGCATTGTTTTATAGCTATTTTGAAGAAAGTGAAGAATGGAGTTGAAGATACAGGTCATAGACTCAAGAAAAGAACAGAAAAATGAAGATTTGAATAGTCGACGCACCGCCCGGCAGCACACTTAAACCACCGGGCGGCCCAGGGCGAGGAGTAGGCATGGCGATTAACATTGGGCGGTTCTGAGGGAAACCGCCGGGCGGTGACGATTACCGCCGGGCGGTTCTGAGGCTTTCGCCGGGCAGCACACTTAAATCGTCGGGCGGTGGTCCGCTGGGCCTGGCCTGTTTTCTGACGCGTTCCTCACCTATAAATACCCCTATTGCGAGTTTAGAGTTATTCTTTTGACAGGGGAGAACGGCCAGACCTAATTTTGCTCTCTAGAGAGGATCTCTTGGATGCTTAGGCTCACCTAATTTTGCTCTCTGGAGAGGAGCTCTTGGATGCTTAGGCTCCTTTTNATCNTNTCTAGGGTTTGNTNTTCCATTCTTCNNNCATTTTTCATCTANNTTCACCATGNCNATGGTGAACTAAACCCTATTGTTGTTGGGGGAAACAATGTAATCTTTTGATACTCTCTTTTATTGAAACTCTTGATTATTTATATGGTCTCCATATGTTCTGTTTGTTAATTGTTGGGTTATCATCTGTGTGCTGAAGGCCTTTATCGTTTAACTCATTCGGTAACTGATGTTTGTCTTTATTGATATGGCAACGTACAGTAATGACATGAACTGGTGAGTAATTTATTGATTTTGCAATACCACCTAGGGATAGGGGTAGAATAATCAATTGCGCTAACTTCTGTTTATAATGCGATATTATATACTAGGGGAGGCTAGGGATAGCAAGGCAGTAGTTAATATTAGGCTCTTTTTACCGAGGGATCGGGTTAAGGGGAGGCTAAGAAAGACAAACCCTAGTAGCACTTTTATATTAAAAATAAAAAGATAAAAACAGAAAATATATACAATCAAGTCGAAGTTAATCAGTTTACACTACTAGATAAGTTAAACCACGAGTCCCCGACAACGGCGCCAAAAACTTGTTAAGTCCTTGGCAAGTGTACCAGATCTTTATCAAGTAATATAAAATGGGTAAGTCCAAGTATCGTTTCCCAAAGGACTCTTAGGCCTTACTTTTCATGTAAACCAATCGCATAACACTTGAGAAGAAATTAATTTTTGGTTTTGAATGCAAAAACAAAAGTAAACATGCAAATGCAATGAATCAATTGGCTAAAGAAACTATGAATGAATGAAGTTGTTGGGGTTTACAATTTCATCTTATCCACCCTCTTATATCTACTTTTCTTATCTAATTCGCTTATTAATCATATTGTCATGCAATCTTTCTTAGTCTACCCTTAACCCAATACCCTGGCGAAAAGAGCCTATTACTAATTATCGACTTGCTATCCCTAGCCTCCCCTAGCAATTAATAATGCATGATAAACAGAAGCAAAATACAATTGATCATCCTACCACTATTCCTAGGTGGTATTAGCATAATCAAGGAATTCCCACAATTCATGACATTATTGTATGTTCCCGTATCAATAAAGACAAACAACATTTACCGAATGAGTTAAACGAAAAAAGCATTAAGCAAAGGTGAAGAACCCAATAATTGATAAAGATAAGCATATGTAAGCATATAAAGAAGATAAGAATTTTGATATAAGAGATTTTCAAAAGATTACATTGTTCCCCAACAACCTAGGGTTTAGTTCACCATAATCATGGTGAAACTAGATGAAATACAATGGAAGAATGGAAGAAATAACCCTAAACTTGGTAGGTTGGAGCCTAAGCATCCAATGAACCTCCTCCAAGGTGTGTGGAACAACTCCGGACGTTTCTCTCAGCCAAAAGATTGAGTTTTGGTTTGCACTGGGTTATATCTAAACCAAAAAGATAACAGAAAGATTACAGAATTTTATCCAATAAAAACAGACAACCGCCCAGGCGCCTAAGTAAACCGCTCAGCGGTTTCCCCTATAGCCGTTTGACCGCTCAACGGTCAGTTTTATTGCTGAGCGGTCCATTCTAGTGCTCAACGGTTCACTTGACCCTTCTTTTCATCCTTTTTCTTCCTCTTTCACGGGTCTAAGTCCACCTTACTTTACTTCCATCTTCAGTTCACCTTAAAACCCTACAAAACAATGTAAAAACAAGCATAATATCTCTAAAACCAACTTTTGACTCTCTCATGACTTAACTAAGTGTTTTACTTGATTTTAAGCTCATTCTAAGCCATAAAGGGTGTGTTTTGATATCAAATTTAAGTATGAAAATAACAGTTTTTAGACCGTTATCAATCACCCACAAACAAATGATCAAGCTGAAGTCTCTAACAGGGAAATCAAGAGGATATTANTTAAGTATGAAAATAACAGTTTTTAGACCGTTATCAATCACCCACAAACAAATGATCAAGCTGAAGTCTCTAACAGGGAAATCAAGAGGATATTAGAGAGGACAGTTGCTTTTTCACGAAAAGATTGGTCATATAAATTAGATGATGCTCTTTGGGCATACAGGACAACTATGAAGACATCCATGGGATTATCACCTTTCCAGATAGTATATGGGAAAGCATGTCACCTGCCAATGGAGATGGAACATAAGGCTTTGTGGGCTTTGAAATTTTTAAATTTTGATCCTCATGAAACTCAAAGCAAACGTAAAAATCAATTGTTGGAGCTTGAAGAGATGCGGTTACATGCCTATGACTCATCCAGGAGTTATAAAGAGAAGGTGAAATTTTATCATGATAGGAAGCTGATAAAGAGAGTCTTCAATCCAGGGCAGTAGGTGCTATTATTTAATTCACGGTTGAAGTTATTTCCCGGGAAGCTGAAATCAAAATGGTCTGGACCCACCGTACGGTGTGGTTCGAGGACGAACCATGCGGAAGCTGGTGGGCATGTGACACCCCGGCACTGACGAGGGCAGGGAGTGATCGCCGGTGCATGAGGCATGGACAAGGAGCGGCTCCTGGCAGACTTCTAGTGAAAGGGGCACGTGGACGAATCGAACATACACCGGAATGAGAGGGATCTAGATATTGTATAGGTATGGGACTATACAGTTGAAGGATAGCTTAAAGGAANTGATTTGGCTACTCATATCAACAAATGCATTTGCTTTTCGGTAGCCTAACTCATAAGAACTCCATGGTTAAGGCCTTCCGAGTCTCTTGGGAAGAACGATATTGGGTTTTACCGATTATATTACTTGAAATGATCTGGTACACTTGCCAGAGAGTCAACAGTATGCCAAGAACAAAAGTAAACATGCAAATGCAATGATTCAATTGGCTTTAAGAAACTATGGATGAATGGAGTTGTTGGGGTTTACAATTTCATCTTATCCACCCTCATATATCTACTATTCTTATTTAATTAGCTTATTTATCATATTGTCATGCAAAGTTTCTTGGTCTACCCTTAACCTAATCCCTTGGTGAAAAGAGCCTATTACTAATTATCGGCTTGTTATCCCTAGCCTCCCCTAGTAATTAATAATGCATGATAAACGGAAGCAAAATACAATTGATCATCCTACCCCTATCCCTAGGCGGTATTAACACCAGTTCATGACATTATTGTACGTCCCCGTATCAATAAAGACAAACAACATTTACCGAATGAGCTAAACGATAAAAGCATTAAGCAAAGGTGAAGAAGCCAACAATTGATAAATCAAGCATATGCAACCATATAAAATAAATAAGAATTTGGATATATGAGAGTTTCAAAAGATTACATTGTTCCCCAACAACCTAGGGTTTAGTTCACCATAATCATGGTGAAACTAGATGAAATATGATGAAAGAATGGAAGAAATAACCCTAAACTTGGTATATTAGAGCCTAAGCATCCAAAGAACCTCTTCCAAGGTGTGTGGAATAGCTCTGGACGTTTCTCTGTGCCAAAAGAATGAGTTTTGATTCGCATTAGGGCTATATATAGGCCAAAAAGATAACAGAATCGAGCCAAATAAAAACTAACAACCGCTCAGCCCCTAATATTGTCACTCAGCAGTTTGCCTCTAATCACGAAACCGCTCAGCAACCCATTTGACCACTCAACATTGCTGGCGCTCAGGTGCCGCTGATGAGTCGATATTTTATTGATTTCACTTTGTTTATTGTGCTAGAATTAATCAGGGAATTGTGCTTAATTGTCCGGTATTTTCCCGTTTTTGCTAATAATGCTTAATTTGACCGGAAATTCTAATTTTAATTAATTTGAATTCTCTGAGCTAATTATTTACATTTTTAATTGCAGGGAAAATTTTGGAGATATATTTTGGAGCATTGGGAAGGAGACAAAATAAATTCAAGACTCTCAAATTAGACATTTTATATTTTAGTTATCTTGTAATTTAATTGTTTAAACTTTTTAGACAAGCTTTGCACATTGGGCAATTGTTAAAAATTTATGATGGCCCAAAATTGTAGGACACTTGTCCTAGGGTTTCCTTTTATTTTTAGGGTGGACCCCACCCTATTTTTTTAGGACACATGGCCGGAACGTTTTTCCCATTTCTTTGAAACCATGTCTTTGCATTTTGATTATGGATGAATAAAAAACCTCCACGCTGATTGCATTGCAGAGAAAGGGGCAGTGCTTACTAGCTAATATTTATTTATTTTTTCTTTCTTTGATTAATGGTAGGGGCTTTGCTTTTGGAACGTTTTTCTTTGAATGAAAAAAATTGCCACACGATGTTTTCCTTGCTTTCATTTCGATTCAACACTTGCATTGAGTATTCTTTTCTTTTCTTGCTTTTAACGTTGAAGGAGCTCTAATAGCATTAATGTAGCTGCAACCGCTGTTTCACTTTGGATATTAGCATATTTTATTTCTTTATTCCAGCACTAGGAAAGGTTTTAAATTGAGATTTTGGTTCTCATGTGCTGTAGCCGTAATGCACTTTTGGTTTAGAGTTTTTGAATGCAGCGGCATTTGATTTTTCTTAGGGTCTCGGTTGAAATTTTTATTGTAGGAGGCTGGAACGTGTTGTAGGGACATGGTATGATGTTCACACTCTTTGCACCAATTTCTAGAGAACGAAAAGGAGATTAAGTGGGAGTTGGTGGCAGCGCTGTCACGTCCAACACGAGGGCTGCAATGTTTTTATTTGCTTTTTAGCTTGAATGTTCATTTAATTGAATTCACATAAACTTTATTGTTCACCCGTGTTTAGCAGTTTTCTTGGTGATGAATGTGTATTGATAAGACTACAATGAGCATTGATTGTTTTTTTTTAGTTGAGAATTGTCTTTTGCTATTGAACTTTATCTCTGTTGCACGGTAATTCTAGGATCACGCATTCATCTCAAGGCTTTAGATACATTTGCTTATTTTTCTATTGCCTTTTAAATTTGTTTACGCCAATTGTCATTTGTCATTTGTTCATGCATTCTTCTTTTCCTTTAGTACCATTTCGGCGATGAATTGCTTTTAGTGTCTAGCTTAGTCATTGTTTTTTAATAACTTTAATTATGTTTTGTAGTGTTAGGTTTAGCATCGTCTTTTACTTTAATGTTGTCTAGTACTTTCGGTAATCTTAATTTAATCGTCATGTTAGCTTAGGTTAGTTGAGTTGGTCATTAATAAATTTACTTTGTTTCCTTGAGATTTCTTGGACTTTTCTTGTGTTTATTCTGCTCTACTTGACACTCTATGAAATCTGACTGTGTTCTTGAATTGGGTATACACTTAGTTGCCCAATTGGTGATTGTACCTTCGCTTAGTTGGTCAATCTGTATAGAACACATAGGATGGAATAAATGTATTGTGTTCGCTTAGTTCGTAATTATGATAGCATGATTAGCCTTCGCTTAGTCGGTTAGTTGTGGTGGATTACATGCTAGAGTAGTTTATTCATGAGACTCTTGCACTTTAATTGCCATACTGCTGCTTTGATTCTGCTCAATATTTAATCTGTTGTCTGCTTGTGATTAGGTATACGCTTATTTGCCTAATCGGTGTCAATTCTTCACTTAGTTGATTAGACTGTGTGGTGGATGACTGATTAAATTTGTGCATTGCATTCGCTTAGTCTGTAATTTTGAAGACCGAATTAGCCTTCGCTTAGTTGGGTGATTCGTGCCGGATTTGGATTAGAGTAGTGTGTACTTGTTGTTGATCTAGGATAGGAAGCATAGTAATTGAGTTAATGACCAACCGTTTTTATTCTGTAGTTGATTCCGTTTTTACATTTCTGTTTCCGCATATGTTTACATCTGTGTTTACATTGTTATTTGCATCTGTGTTTTAATTTAGTTTATCCGCATTCACAATCCTTTCATAAACCCCCCCCCCCTCACTTCATGTTAGACCTGATTCTCGAACCATAGTTTGGTCCCTGAGAGACGACCTAGGAGTCTCTCCCTAGTCTATACTGCATTCTCATATGACATTAAATTTTGCTTGGGGTGCGACACCCATCAGCTGCTCAGGTGCCGCTTGAGCGCTACGGATCTTTTCAGCACTTTGTTTTTCTGCACTCTGGTTGACTTTTCTGCATTCTGGTTGACTTTTCAGCACTCCAACCATTTAATACTTCAACCTTTCTTCCCATTCATTCCAAAATGCTACAAAATCAAGGGAAACCAAGCATAAAACCAAGAAAACCAACTTTGACTCTCTTATTCTCTAACTTAATAAAAATGCATGATTTCAAGCTAATTCTAAGTCATAAAGGGTGTGATGTAATATCAAAATTAAGTATGAAAATAATAGTTTTTCAACCGTTATCAGTTACTTAGCCAAATTTTCGCCCAAAGTAAAGAGAACCATGTGCTCTACCCTTTTTGAACCTTAGCCTGAAACACTTTGAAAACCTTTTGAGAAAAATCTTTACCTTGAGTTGAGTTGAGAGTAATTGAATGGTATTGATAAAGGTTCAAGTTTCGGGTTGTTGGGGGAAATTAAAAGGCAAGAGAAAGGCATTGAGCTCAAGTGTTGAATGAAAAAAAAAAGCATGAGAAAAGAAAGAAAAGAAAAGAAAAAGCATGAAAGGTGAGCTCAATGTAAAAGTAAAAGAAAAGGGAAAAGTTGGGGATGGGTGAGATTGGTTAAAAGAGAGTATGTGCTTGAACTTTGAATGTTGAATAACTCTCTTAATGAAGGGAATTTAATAAGAATTGTAGATAAAGGAGGGTGGATATGGATGAAATTGTAAACCCCAACAACTCCATTCATTCATATCTTTTATTTGCCAATTGATCAAGTTTACATTTGCATGTTTAAATTCAGTTTTGCATTTACAACTACAATTTATTATTTCTTTCAAGTCTTATGCGATCAATTCACATGAACATCTAGGCCACTGAGTCCCTTGGGAAATGATATCTGGACCTACTGTTCTATTATTACTTGATACAATCTGGTACACTTGCTAGGGTGTTAACAAACAATCAGGGAATAAATGCTAGGACTCAGCTAATTAAGATTAAAGTGTATGGCTAAGGTCTTATACTTATTTACTACTTATTTACTATTAAACTGGGTGGGGACAATTGAAATGAATGAAACTAAAAGAAAATTAAAGAACTGAAACTAGTCTAACTAAAATCTAAAAGAAAAGAAAATAAAAGTATAAAGTACTCAAAGCAGAAATAAAACCTAATTACTAACTATAACTACCTACAATTAAAATAGAACATATATGATACAATCTATACAGAACTCAATTGCTAAAAATAGGCAAAGAAAATATTTGAAATAGAAATGTAAAACAGAAGTAAAAATTAAATTCACAAACACCTAAACTAATGAGTAGAAACAGATTGGTTGATTGGAATCTTGAATCAGAATAAAAAGTGCCAAAGTTAGTGTAGAAAGGCAGTCATTTACCACTCAGGAAGACATCCTGGACATTCATACCCATTGTGTGGTATTTAAGTTTCATATCAGAACCTAGATTAGGCAAATGTCCACTTACTATACTAAATCACAACAAGTTCAATTCCTAATTCATGTTTCTAATCATCACCAGATGCTAAACTCTTACTAAAATGAAATGACAAACAAAATATGAATTACTGTGTTTTCCTTTCATAGACTCATCTTCATCGAGAAGACATCTCGGTATGTCATACTCACTGTGGAGGCATGTAATTCCCAAAGGAATTTCAACTTTGTGGGGTGATAAAGTCTAAATCATATTTTTTTAAGAATTAACAGAAGCTAGAAACAATATTTTTTTCTCATTGAACTCAACTCTGACTCGAGAAGACATCTCGGTCACGCACGCCCACCTCGGGGTCATTTAATTCCATAAAAAGAATTACAATGTTTAGAGTTATGAGTTCAACTCGATTTCAAATCAAACACGCAAGAAACACAAAAACATTGAAGAAACAATCAAAACAAAAAATCACAAAGCTCAAAACAGAAACAAAGAAGAAACATTAAGAACGAAACATATTATTAACGAGAAATGAAAAATATAAAAACTTACCGAACAAACATGCAATTGGAGCCACTGTGGGTTGTCACCACCGTCAGTGTGCGCTCCAAAATCTTAGAACAAATGAAAACCCTAACTATCTAAAACTAAAATGAAAAACTACAGAGTGTATGTTCGAGAGTGTCTAACTGTCTATTTACATGACAAAAGCCCCTTTATATAGTGCTACTGAAAATGAAAAGAAAAGAAGCGAAAAAAAAAAAGAAAAGGAACCTTCTTCCCTACGCTTTGTGCTTTCTCCATCGGAGAGTCACCGTTCCTCTTCAACTTCAGCCCTTCGATCACTCGAGCTTCATCTTCTTTGGTCACGTGCAGTCTTGGCCTTATCGGTTTAGTGGTACGAGCCATTCCAGTTTTCCTCTCTTCGTCTCTCGTCGTCTAAGCTCTAGGGTTCTCTTTTCCTCAAGAAATGCTCTTCTACTTGAACCTAACATCAAAGAGTGTTTTTCTTCAAATGAAGCACAAATTCTAGACCCCTTTAAAGGCAGCAGATTCAAAACGCAGTCGTTGGACTAAACTTTAGCCCCATTGCAGCAGCTTCATTAATTGGAGCCAAATCCAGATCAATGGCCCAATTGCTTTGAATCTCACTCCAAGGAAAAGGTAACAACTGCCAAAATGCGTCATTTATACCAGACGCAAGCCAAACAACCCCAACGCTCTTCATTCAATAAGCAGCATCAAGGCCCAAGTTCAAACGGCCTAATCTGTGCTAAAATCTTTCTAAGGTAGCAACTGATGTTCAGCGTAACAGGCCAATTAATATCCAGCCCAATGCTCTTCAATTCAGCAGCGTCAATGAAATTTGTTCAAGGTTGAGCCAGCTTCTCATTAACTCCAAACGCAGTCGGCAGCATTGGCCTAGAATTGCTTTTGTTGACCAAATTTAGCGCAATTGACCAGGGTTAATCTACAATTAAAAACAATTAAAAGTAAGGGCTGATTAGCAATAAAGGCAAGGGCTATTTAGCAAATAAAAAAAATAAAAACTAAAACTAAAGAACAAAACAAGATTAAATTCCTAATTATTTAAAAACTCTACAAAATATACCTAAAAACATATTTAATGGATGTATTAATTAATGTATTAAGAACTCACTGATTAAAAGAAGAAAATAAACAAGAATTATAGTTTAGTAAATGCCTATTAGTGATATATGTGTCCCGTGAGACATACTTCTTTTCTTATAAGCGTTTAAACCAAATGGGCTTGAAATTGTTAGAGAGGCCTAGTGGATCGGAACAGACCCAATAATAAATTTCATTTTTTCTACTATATAATTCCTCAACTTCAGTTTTCCATTAGGGTTTTTTTAGCTGTGGTTGCTACTCATCCTCCATACCAAGTTGTGCCCAGAAGAACGTAGCCATGGGGTAACCTAATTTCCTCTTTCACCTTTTCTATATGCTTTATGTTTTTATTCATTTGTTTTCTTTTTCTGTTTTTGTTTGCTTAGAACCTCAAATTGAACATACACAAATAACTTGAGTTGTGAGTTCTTATATGCTTTCACTGGATTCGTTTCAAACCTAATCCCTCTAAGGCTACTTCCCCTACGAAAAGTTTACATTTATAATGTAGGTTTATATTTTTATCATTCTAGGATTTAAATTGATTTTTCCGCATTAAGCAAGACGATTAGGTTCTTCAGCGCTTATGTTTAGTGTTATTTGGTCGACCCTGTGGTCACCCTTTATTTATTTTTTGCAATTGTTATATTAATCTATTAAAATCCCACACGCCATAACGATGGCGCTCCTCCGCGTCGGGCTGCCGTGGCGGACACGAACACCGCGTCAGATACGCCGGAGATCACTCCATTAGATTCTTTGACACGCCGGAGAATTTTGCGTATGAAATTTATTAAGGAAAATTAAGGAAAATCAGAAACAAAATAGAGTCTCACTCTTTTCCTCAAACTCTTTTCAGTATGGCCATGGGGCGACTCCACTTGCGTGAAATAACCATACGCATCTCCTAGTGTGACCTTGCCCATGACAGCAGTGGAACAAAGCTGAAACCCGCAAAGTCCGAAACTTTTTCCTCTGAAGAATGAAACCCATATTAGATTTTAGTGCGGAAGTGAGAGATTGTTGTCATTG
This sequence comes from Vigna radiata var. radiata, assembly GCF_000741045.1. Taxonomy (NCBI): domain Eukaryota; kingdom Viridiplantae; phylum Streptophyta; class Magnoliopsida; order Fabales; family Fabaceae; genus Vigna; species Vigna radiata. Next base: position 1,122,300 of record NW_014543429.1, on the reverse strand, counting down.
GTGTAGGAAAGTGAGTGGCGTGACCTTGAGGAATAAGGAAAGAGAGGTGAAATGAACAGACAAACATCAAATAGTATTAAACAATAAAAGAAATTTGAACTTGGAAAATTATTGTAAATATTTATCTGTGAGCTTATAAGAGATTAGATAATGGTTAAACCGACAAACCAATTAACTTCATTAGGGTTGAGTTAGAATACCAAATTTGACCTCAATGTTTTACAGATTTATGTAAAACTTGATGATTGGTTAATATAAGTTGTTTCTAAACCAAAAGGTTGTAAAAAATTTTGTTTGCTTTTATTATTTGTTTGTATATATATATATATATATATATATATATATATATATATATATATTGTATCTGTATCTGTGTTTCATTTATTTTAATTGAGAGAATGAAGTGTATGCAAAATTTACATACTTGGGTTCTGACTACTGAACTAGGTTCTGATTTTTGTTTTCGAGGATGGGGTTTTAAATATTTTTGTAACAATTTAGGAAAATGCGACCAGTAATTAACAAATTTTTTTAGCTACATGTGGTTGTTTAGAAATGGTTAATTTTGTTCAGAAACTGGATGTTCAACAAGGACCAAATAATGTATTGGTAGATTTTGTTCAAAAATTGGTTCTCAACAAAGATCATAGAATCTATTGAATTATATTAGGTTTTCTTTCTGGTTTACAGGAAGACATGTGGAATGGGAGCTGCTCGCAAGCTCAAGTCCCATCGCAGGAGGCAAAGGTGGGCTGATAAGTCATACAAGAAATCTCATCTTGGGAATGAGTGGAAGAAGCCTTTTGCTGGTTCTTCCCACACAAAGGGAATTGTTCTTAAAAAGATGTAAGATTAAGTTAGCATGATTTGCATATCTTGAGATTTAGATAAGAGGGTATTATATTGAGTGATGAAAATGTATTTGTTTTATGTAGAGGTATTGAGGCCAAGCAGCCCAACTCTGCTATTCGAAAGTGTGCCAGGGTTCAACTCATAAAAAATGGGAAGAAGATTGCTGCTTTTGTCCCAAATGATGGTTGCTTGAACTACATTGAAGAGAATGTGAGTGTTTGCCATCGTTACTTGCTGTTTATCACATATTGATTGATTTTGTTTGATTATTTGTTATTAACTTGGATTGTGGCACGTGGTTGTAGGACGAAGTTTTGATTGCTGGATTTGGACGGAAGAGTCACACTGTGGGAGATATTCCTGGTGTCAGGTTTAAGGTTGTGAAGGTTTCTGGTGTCTCTCTTTTGGCTCTCTTCAAGGAGAAGAAGGAGAAATCGAGGTCTTAAATGTGTTGGACAGTAGTTTGTTTTCAATAGATTCGCTTAAGTATTATGAATTTTGTTTTGAGGTGACTGGGTTTTGTGAACAATTTTGTATCTTGTTCATTTACTAAACTTTATTATTTGACATTTTTAGTTGAAATATCATGGATTCGTATCCGTATTCTGTGTTCACATGGACTTCATAACAACTATTGGAACATACTCTCACTCTCGATCTTTCTAATTGAAATCATAGGGAAGTTCAAAAGTTGTAATCTCATTTGAGAATTGGCTATTGTTAAAAATTTTAAATACAAGTTTTGGGTCTTTGGATGTCTTTTATTGAAAAGGTTTTAAACGTTTTCATCAGGTTGGAAAACAAAAATAGGGGTTAGATTTGTGATTTTTTTTTTTTAAAATTAAAATCAATAATAGAGATATATTGATGGAGACTTGTTATGGACTGGAAGCATAGAGATCTGGTTCCAAACAGCAAGCCATCCATGATGCAGAGGAATGCAGCGGAAATGAATGTAAGTGAATGGAATTTGGTGTTTGGTGATGGAATGAGTGTGTAATTGATCCTCTCAGCTCAGAAGGCCCTCCTATGATGGAAGGAAGCTAGAGGAAGGGTAGAGAAAGTAAAGAGAAGAAGTGACTCAAGAGCAAATAGGGCTGGAATTAGAATTCTGCAGCATTTCACTATAGCTCAAAAGTGGTTTTTACAAGGTATTGGCCCTCCTATTAATAGATGATGAGGAGCCTTTAATCTGATCCATTTCCCTCCCAAAACCAAATACATTTCGGTTAGAAGTAGCTTGCAAATGGAGGAGCAAATCCCACGCTTGGAAGAGGCAATTCCCATGCTGCAATCCACGTCATTAATCCGTGAGTCAACCATGTGCATTCTTCTTGGGGCAGCTCCATATTTGATAAATTTACCCCCTCCCCTTTGGTGTAAATGACTTCTTCACCCTTCTTTTTGGTCCATGTTAAATCATCTAGTTGATCCATGATCTCCTAACTTTATTAGACCTACAAAACACATATAAACATATTAAAAGAAAATCCTTCTAAGACCTAGAGAAAGAAAATCAAGAAAAAATATTTCTTTACTTCCCTTTCTTAGCCTTAGCTTTAGTTAGTACTCCTTTGAATGGAATGCCCTAAATAGGTTTCCATCATACCCTCCCTCTTGAAAAACGATTTGTCCTCAAATCNGGAAGATATAAAGAAGCACAACTTTTGGTTTGTCACTTATAAAGTCCAAGTAGATTGGAAGAGTTCTTAGTGCTCTTTCCAACTCTTGGCAGCTTTTATTGCTTTCTTTAATTTTAGTGTATTTGTTTGTGTTCACGTGTAGGTGTGACCTTGTCACATTAGAGTCTGTAAGTTTTAGGGGTCTTAGAGTCCGCAAATTGTCTTTGCAGATGTCTTGTTATAGTTCATATAGGTCTTCTTCTAGGTCTTCTAGTTCATATAGGTTGTCTAGTTTAGATAAAGTCGATGAAAAGTTTAATCAAGCTAGGAATCTTTCATTTTTTGGTAAAGACATAGGTGCATTAACATACCTAGCTTGGGAAAAAGAGGTTGATAAAATAGATCCTTGGTTTTATAGAGAGAGTGAATCTTATGTTCTTAGCATTTATCTCTCTAAGTTAGAAGGACATGCAAGTGAGTGGTGGGATGAAAGGCAATATCATGTTAGGAAAGGTAGGAAGTCTCTTATTCATGATTGGTGTGATTTAAAAGCTTGCATGAGAAGAAAGTTTGTGCTTCAAGCATTAAAAGAAACCTAGAATTAATTAAAGATTGCATTGAAAATGGAAAAATCTTTCTTGAGAGTTTAAATGATCATGGGTTTCTTAGGAGAGAGTTAGAATTTGGGGCAAGACTTAAAGAGATCAAGGATAAGAAAAGAGAAAGAGAGATCGAGAGAAGAGAGGTATTAAGAAGAGAAGAAGAAGAGAGAAGAGAGGGAATAAGAAGAGAAGAGAGGAAAGAAGAAGAGAAGAGAAAGAGAGAAGAAAAAGAGAGAAGAGAAAGAGAAGAGGAAAGACAAGAAAGGGAAAAGAAAGAAAAGGAAGAAGTGCTACTAAGAGTAATTTTGACTCCAACCATAGAACCCAATCTTAAAAGGGAAGGTTTTCAATCTTTTCCCATCATTATTCATTCTTCTAGTTTTGATTTCTCTTTCCAACCAATTGACATTCCATATTCTATGCAAACATTTTTAAACTATGGCAATTCAAATCTTGAGTTATTGTTATCTTCAAGAAAACAAGTAACTCAAGACAATATTGAATTTGGACTTCTAACATTTTTAAAGATTACAAATCAAAATAATAGGAGTCCTTATTCTCTTGTTTCTGTAGAAAGTTTCCTCTTTGGATTGGTATTAATTGAAGATATATTTGATGCATATTGCAGATTCGTCTTTGATCCAGGAGGAAGAAAAGTGGATCTAAAAGAATAAGGCCATTCCAAGATGGCCATGCTCCAAAGAATGTGTGGAGCTTCTTCATAAGGCGATTGCTAGATTTGAGGACAAATCTTTTTTTAAGAGGGGGGGTATGATGGAATCCTGTCTCATGTAGTCCTCTTTTTACATTTTATTGTATCTGTAGTGTAGCTTGTAGGGAGCATGGGTCACTATAAATACCCAGCTCCTCATTTGTACTATTCACTTTTGAGATTAATGAGAATTGTGATTTCTGAAATAGAAACCATTCTCTCTTGAAAGTCACTAGGCTAGAGAGTCCAAAGACTCCCTCTAGCCACCTTCCAAGCACCTTTCTCACTTCCATTTTCCACTCCACGAGTGCTTCTCTCTCATCACATTAAATCACCTTTGCATCAGTCCACTTCAGACCAGTGGCGTCAGCGTACCTCAGCCACGCATCCTCCTGCTTCTCGTGCCAGCATCACTACGATTTCATTTCTCCTTCTACGCATCAGATCCACAATCGCAGAACCACATTCCATTTCTCTCTCACGTGAACACAACTTCGTTTTCTCGAGAGAGAGCTCACTTTCATCGCCTACCATATTTTCCTCACTGTAAGTCTTGATTTCAGTCACAGAATCATCATCTTCTCCATAGATTTACCATTGCTCTTCGTATTTCACCGTTCCTCTTTGTCTTCTACACAAAACAACTTCCTCGTTTTCACTTTTTCTGTCAATTTCACCGAACAAAAGCCTTTCCATCCATAGATCTTTCATTTCTACCGTTTAATCTGAGTTTTGAACCGATTAATCGATTCGTTTTAGGATTCCTCCTTCAACCTAGGTTTTTAGGGTTTTTCGAGTTTCGTATTCATTTCGTTGCACCTTTCGTCGTCGGAGAAGCTTCGCCGGAGTTGAATCGCACCTTCGATCTCTTCGCGGAGCTATTCTTCCATCATATATGACCATTATGGTTATTATGGTAGCAAAATTTAAATTTCTATTCTGGTTTTTCTTTCAACACTTTTCATAACTCACTCGTTATTAAAAGGATTATTATCAAGTGAAAACTCCTCAAGTATGACTTTTGCATCATATTTATTTAGCTTAATTACTTTTTTAGTCTCCAAGTTGGGTGCTAAATTTCTGTTTGATACCCGCTTTTAAAAGTGATGTACTTTGATTTTCAGGTTACTGATTTTGCTTTTAATAGGTCCTTTTTGTTAAGTAGACTGTAATGAAGTTAACTTTACGCTTACGTGGTGGTATTTTTCTTCTCTCTCCTCTGCTATTCCTGACGCTTCTTTCTCTCTCTCACCATCATAACTACTTCTCACATTTTTCTCTCTCTTTTATTTCTTTCTCTTCTATTCCCAAAGCTTTATTTACAGGTAACTGTTAACAAATTGGCAAGCGTACCAAATCGTTCAAGTAATAATAAAATGGTAAGTCCAAGTATCGTTTTCCCAAGAGACTCACGACACTAAACTGTTGTGCTTTTGCTTAACCAATCAAGACTATAAAAATAATATTTTGGGATTTTTATAAAGTGCAGAAAAATAAACATGAATGCAATTTGATCAATTGAGGTTAAACACAAAAGTGCATGAACGAATGGAGTTGTTGGGGGTTTACAATTTCATCTAATCCGCTCTATCTTACCTACTACCCTTGAATATTAGTTTGATTAATTCAATTGTTATGCGACTTTCTTAGCCTCCCCTTAACCCGATCCCTCGGCGAAAAGGGCCTAATATTAACTACTGGCTTGCTATCCCTAGCCTCCCCTAGCAATTAATACCACATTATAAATAGAAGTTAGCACAATTGATCGTCCTACCCCTATCCCTAGGTGGTATTGCAAAATCAAGAAATTACTCACCAGTTCATGTCATTACTGTACGTCCCCATATCAATAAAGGACAAACATCAGTTACCGAATGAGTTAAATGATAAAGGCCTTAAGCACAGATGATAACCCAACAATTATCAAGCAAAACATATGGAGACCATATAAATAATCAAGAGTTTCAATAAAAGAGAGTATCAAAAGATTACATTGTTTCCCCCAACAACAATAGGGTTTAGTTCACAAATTTCATGGTGAATCTAGATGAAGAATGGAATGAAAGAGATACAAACCCAAAAAAGGAGAAAATGAGAGCTGTCACCACCATCTCCAAATCTACCCCAAAGGGGTGAAAAGTGTGTTTCTCTGCCTAAGCCGTCAAAAGATACAAACCCTAAGATGTTTTGGCCTTTAAATAGGACATAAAATTGACATAAAACAAGTCCAAGCCCAAACAGATCATAAAAAATAACATAAAACAGGTCCAGGCCCATCTGACAACCGCCCGACGCCTATTTTCACCGCCGGGCGGTTTCCCTCAAGCCGTAGAACCGCACGGCGCCACGGTCAACCGCCCGGCGCTGGTCAACTGCGCTCTGGTTGACTGGTTGAATTTTCCTGGTTGACTGGTTGACTTTTCTAGTTGACTGGTTGACTTTTCTGGTTGACTGGTTGACTTTTCTGCATATCTTCAACCTTTCTTTCCTTTTCTTGAGTCTAAGACCTTCATCTTCAACTCCATTCTTTACTTTTCTCAAATTAGTTACAAAACAATGCAAAACAAGCATAAAATCGCTAAAAACAACTTTTCACTCTCTTCAGACTCAGTTTTTGAGTTTTGCTTGATTCTAAGCTCATTCCGAGTAGTAAAGGATGTAATTTGGTCCAAATTAACATATAAAAATAACTGTTTTTCAACCTTCATGAGTAACTTTAACCAAAACTTTTTTTTCTCTTTTTATTTATTTGCTCACTTGAATTTAAGTTTTTTTCTCTTTCTATTCATTTGCTCACTTGAATTTAAGAGTTCATACATATGTTTCTCAATACTACTTAACGTGACCAAGTGCATTGTTGTTGCTACAGTGGAGATCAAGATTCAGTAATTCCACTGACTGGAAGTCGTACCTTAGTTTACAAGTTGGCAAGTCAATTAGGACTGAATACAACAGTCCCTTACAGGTATGTATATTAATTCGTAGGTATCTTTTGGCCCAGTTCCTTTTCTTTTCTTTTGGTTTCTTTTATCCTTAATTAATCCAATTAGTTTCTGTGGAACTTATGCTTTTAAGCTTATTCTTAATTAAGAAAAACTACTGTTTTTTAAAAATGTATTTCTCCGTTATGCGATGTGTAGATTTTTTTCTTTGAACCATATTATGTTTGCATTCAAAACAACAGTAAAAAGCGTTTTCGTTGGAAGTAACACAACTTTTTTTTTATCAACAATACCAAATTGTATGTTCTGTACATCAGAAACTAAACCCAATTAATGAAACTTAGGTTGGTGGGTGGACTCAAGTTCATGGCAATATCCTCTCATTTGCGACTGTTAGAGGTGTCTCCCATGAAGTTCCTTTCTCACAACCTCAAAGATCACTTGTACTATTTAAGTCATTCTTGAAAGGCGTACCTTTACCTGAAGTCTTTTGACAACCCTTTATGTTTTCATATGTAGTTTAGCTTGTACGTATAAGTAAGCATTTCCCTTTAATACTACATTATTAGCAAAGAAATGTACTATTATCTGTGCAGAATGTGAAAAGAAAAGTCGGGAAAAGTTTTTTTTTTCTTTTGGATTTTCAGCCTTTGCATGTTCTTGAGCTGTCAACTGTAATTGACCCTTGGATTGAAGAGATTCTGCAAAAATGTTGTAAGAGAACACGGTTGCATTCTTGTTATAAATTTCTAGGCAAACCATGTGGACTATCGTGTTATGTAATTTAAGCACATGCATTCACCAATGCCACATTTCACTCTTTAACACAACCTTTTCTCTTTTAATCTCAAATTCCTTCATCTTATCGTTTTATCTTTCTAAGTAACAAAAAAATTGTACAAAATTTAATTTCGTTGTTTACAAATCAGTTTTCATCAAAGGAATAACAATTATCTTTACATTCCCCCACCCCAATATGCGGTAACTAAAGCCATTTAGATAAAGCATTCCACATCAACTAAATTATTACATGGAAAACCAATGGAGTGTCTCAATCAGATGAATAAGAATATCATAAAGTTAAATTTTTAAGTACTATTCACTGTTAAGGGCCTATTTGTAAGAGCGTAGACAGTGATCTAAGTGCTCTCACAGATTGGTTTTTTCTCCATGGACATTATTAGCTTTTGAAAACATGCTATATGTATGCATGTAAGAAATTGCATGTGAGGAACGACGTAAACAAGATAATTCCTATTCAGCGGAAGATAAAAAACATCTCTACAGTAGAGCAAACAAAAAACATATCTACAGTAGAGCAAATTCAAGTGAGCAAATAAATAGAAAGAGAAAAAAGGTTTTGCTTAGAGTTACCTGTAAATAAAGCTTTGGGAATAGAAGAGAAAGAAATAGAAGAAAGAGAAAAATGTGAGAGGTAGTTATGATGGAGAGAGAGAAATAAAAAAGAGAGAAAGAAACATTAGGAATAACAAAGGAGAGAGAAGAAAAATATCGTCAAGTAAGTGTAAGGTTAACGCCGTTGCAGTCTACTTAACTGAAAGGACCTATTAAAAGCAAAATCAGTAACTTGGGACCAAATTACATCACTTTTAAAAGCGAGTATCAAACGAAAATTCAGTCCCCAACTTGGGGACTAAAAAAGTAATTAAACCTATTTAGTATTTAGTATTAATTCACAATTTGTAAAATTTTAAGTGTTGTGATAAAAAATAGTGTTATTATAATGAAGTGAGAGAGAGAGAAAATAAAAGCTATTATTCAACTTTATTGTTTTATAACATGCGTAATAGAATGATAAAATTATGTATTATTAGTGCAAATACTATATAGAAAAAATGGACTATGACACATTCTATTGCATCTTTTATATTGTCGGGCTGCCATGTTGCTAAGGTCCAAGCTGGTGAGTTTTTATGTTGTTATGTCGAACTTCTGTACTATTGAGCTTTCCTCAGTCGATTTTCATGTTGTACTATGTTGCCGCGCTTCTATGCTGTTGGACTGTGAAATTGTTTCAGTCGATCTTTTGGGTTGATTTGAAGTTCTTGAAGATGGTTGATTTGAAGTTGTTGAAGATTGTTTTTCACCCATTTCGTTAGATTTAACTACTAGGGTTTTATCCTTTTCTGTCTGAACAAGTTCTAACATCCCAAATCCGAAATGATCATTTGAGAGAACGAGATTTCACGAGTGGAGTTTGTCATTAATCTTTGACAATCTCAACCTCGACGCACGATGCAAATAATGATGTGCTGATTCAAGTTACTTTGTGCTTTCTGATGGAATTGATATCGCGCAATAAAATGTTTTAAAAAGTGTGCAAACGGACAATAACCAATAGGGAAGGGATAAATTAATTCTTTTAAAATTTTGGTTTTCTTTTAGAATTTTTATCGAACATTTAATGAACAAAAGATACAGAGATAGAGAAAATCACACACAATTTTATCTTGGTTTGAATAAAAAATTCTACGTCCAGTCGTTAATAACTATAAAAGAGTGATTAAGTTTTTCGCTAAAATTCAGTTTCAGATTACAATTAAAGGAGTGAATTGCTAAGAACAGAAAACACCTTCCTTCGACACACGAGGGAATGAACAACAACTTAATCAACTTGGTAGAGAACCGCTTGAACCTTTAGACACACTAAAATGAAGCTTCTCCTTCTTTAAAACTTTGATCAAGCTCTCACTTAAACTCAAGAACCTCCTCAAAACCAATTATGTCCTCTCAATGGTTTAAGTAACCTATAAAAGGTTTCAGAGGATTCTATTTATAGGCCAGGGTCAGAAAGTGAAAAGACAACTCCCAACTACTAGTGATAATTGATTATCATAAGTGATAATCGATTATTTTTGTCGTTATGAATTTTTAGAAAACGTGATAATCGATTATCCTTAGTGATAATCGATTATTGCCAAACCTTGGACAATATCAAAACTTGCAGTGATATTGATTATCCCTTATGATAATCAATTATTGCTGCAAGAAATCACTAAGTTATGAAACTTCTAAGTGTTTTACAATTGAAAAATAACTTTTATACAAATGCTCTCTATAATGAATGCTTTTAACATTTAAAGTATTGGATTCTTCAAGTCTTCAAGTACATAATCATCAAAATCACTTCAAAGCACCAATGTTTCTCGTTGGTAACATTCCATCAAATTTATAAGCATGAAATTTGCACAGCTGACTATTGGAATAGGATAGGAGAAGGAAGATATGTTTGTTCCAGCTAAAGTTGGAACCAAAACTCTTCATGTGGTGTGCTGGTCGAAACACATTAAGAGAAAATATTTCAAAAAGGCAGTGGTGGGAATGGGTGTGGGTTTTATGTAAATTGAAATGAGTGGAAGGACATTAATTTTTTAAGCAATTTCAATGTATTTCTTATTTGGTGGTTCAACTAAATACTGACATGTTATTTGTTTCAGTGAATTGATTCAGCATTTAGCCCATCATATTGGAGTTGCTTCGGTGTGTGGGTTTAAGGGGCTGGTCCAGTTTAATTATTAGTTGTGTATAGAGTTAGAAAATTGACATGATATAGCACTTTCATCGAGGATAAAAGATTTTACATAAACTGTTAAATGCTCGACTTTGAAATCAATTTAAACAATAAGCTCTTTTCAAGTGTGTTTAAGTAGTTACGAGATATTTGCTGCAGCGTTTTAATAAAACTTCCTTTTAAATGAAAAGTCATTTAATCTAGGAAGCTTTTATATTAAAATAAAAATTGCAACTACATATTTGTAAGAGAAGCATTTCGAGAGAATAAAGCAATAAGTACACAATTGTTTTTATATTGTTTTGCTTCACCGAGTTACGTCCAATCTCCTTTAAAACCTTAGAGGATTCCGCTATAACCTTTAACAATATTACAAGTGAGTATTCTGACCACTCTTGGTATCCCTAGTCACACTAAGTAACCACTATTACCCTGACTAGTTGAGTTTCACCCACCATTGAGACAATGTTCTTTTAGGTGAACTGTTGGATGTTAAGTCCCTGGCAAGTGTACCAGATCGTTATCAAGGGATATAAAATGGGTAAGTCCGAGTATCGTTTTCCGAAAGGACTCTTAGGCCTTAACTTTCATGTAAATTGATTTTGTAAGACTTGTAGAAAAATAAATCTTGTGGTGGAATCCAAGAATAAAAACATGCAAATGCAAGTGATTCAATTGGCAAGAAAAAGATATAGATGAATGGAGTTGTTGGGGTTTACAATTTCATCTTATCCACTCTCTTTTATCTACTCTTCTTATTTAATTCGCTTTATTATCTAATTGTCATGCAAACTTTCTTAGTCTACCCTAAACCCGATCCCTCGGTGAAAAGAGCCTATTACTAGTTACTGGTTTACTATCCCTAGTCTCCCCTAATAACTAACAATGCAAGTATCACGGAAGCAAAATACAATTGATCGTCCTACCCTTACCCCTAGGTGGTATTGATTAATCAAGGAATTCCCTATCATTTCATGACTTCCCCGTACATCCCCGTATCGACAAAGGCAAACATCTTTATATCAAATGAGTTAAACGATAAAAGCTTTGAGCATAGATAAGAAACCCAAAATTGATAATCAAAGCATATGCAAGCATATAAATAAATAAGAATTTCAATAAAAGAGAGTTTCAAAAGATTACATTGTTCCTCAACAACAAAGGGTTTAGTTCACCATGGACATGGTGAAACTAGATGAAATACAATGAAAGAATGGAAGAATAAACCCTAAATTTGGTAGATTAGAGCCTAAGCATCCAAGGAACCTCCTCCAAGGTGTGTAGAACAGCTTTGGACGTCTTCTTCTACCAAAAGAATACAATTTAAATTGCACTGGGCTATTTATAGAGCATAAAAGTAATAGAATTTAAGCCCAAGCCTAGAAGACAACCGTTCAGCGCCTAATTTGGCCGCTGAGCGGTTTCCCTCTAGCTGCGCCACCGCTCAACGTTCTGTTTCACTGCTGAGCGATTTGCCTCTAATCGCAAAATCGCTCAACTTCAACGCCTGGGCACTGGACAATGGCTTCTCTCTCGAATTTGACGCTCAGCGTTGGATTTTGATGTTTAGCGGTGCATAAACTCTTATTTTCTTCCTTTTTCTTCTTCTTTCTTGAGTCTAAGTCCTTTCTACTTCACTTCCATCCTCAATTCCCATCAAAACCCTGCAAAACAATGCAAAACAAGCATAATATCTCTAAAAACAACTCTTGACTCTCATGTGACTCAACTTAAGTGTTTTACTTGATTCTAAGCTCATTCTAAGCCACAAAGGGTGTGTTTTGATATCAAATTTAAGTATGAAAATAACGGTTTTTCAACCGTTATCATTGGAAATATTGCATGTGAGAGATTGACTTTGTCATCACGATTTGGCTTGAGTACCTTATTTCATATTTGTAATAGTAATTCTAAATACATTTTTTAGACTAATCTTGTCGTTTAAAGTAATTTTCTTGTTGTCATATTCTTAGTTTTGTCACATGTTTACTCTCTTTAGTGTAGCCATTTATTGACATTAATGCTTTTCTTTCATGTCTTTAAAATTATTTGGTTTCTTCAGAAAGTTTTCCTTTCCTTGACATCTTAAGTTGAGCATAGATTCGTTACTATTAAAATAGAATGACTCAATTTCTCTTACCAAGAGGGAGGGGGGGGGGNGAATTAGTGAAATGTAAAAACAAAATTCTTTTAAAATCTTTTTCACAAAAGGTGATGCCTTTAAAGCTTTCTTGAAACGCAAGGTAAAAGACTTTTTAATACAATGGAAACTTAATTGAATGAATACAGAAAGAAGTCTACTAAACGTAAAAGAGTAGGGATTAGAGGATTCAAACACTACGTTTTTATACTAGTTCGGCCAACATGCCTACATCTAGTGTCCTTCCAACCACGGGAAGCAAATGCACTATAATGATCAAGTTTTTTTACAGAAGACCTTACCTCAAAAATGTAAAACACCTCTCTAACCCTCTTATCAAAATATAAGCAATACAATAACTAGACCAGCAGAAAGAATGCCCTCTCCTACTGTCTAAACCCTTTGAGACACTCTCAAAGTCAAGAATGTTGCATGCTCTTCTTCTTGTAATCACAACAGGGAACCTCAATCCAATATTCAAAAGATTGTAGACTCTGATCTCGCAGTTACACCCAAATGTGCAGTATTGATCAGCCTTTGAAAACACAACAAACTTGCTCTTCAAGAAATCACAAGTAGATGATCACCACGGTCACTTCTTGTTTCTTGGAGCTCCTTCTCTCTTTCTGTAAGATTACATTTTCTGCAAAAAGATATCACAAATTGTTAGATTCACAAAAGTTCTTACAGAAATTGAATTTGCATCAATTTATAGAATAACTCATAACAGACGCATTTTAATTGACTACGAAACTAATGTAATCGAATATAACAATTATGTTATACTAGTTAGCAGCAATCCCAGGAACTAATTGAATTCGCAATTAATGCAGTCGAATGTCATTTAATGCTTGGTCAACATATTTAAAAATATGACTGTTAGACAGTTAAGTCAAGTATTAACGGAATTTCAAAACAATAACAGACTTTGTCGACACGCATGTAATGAACTATGTAACAGTGTTAATCAGAGTTTTGAAAAAATTTCTCTTTAAAAATCTCACAACACACTTTGAAAATAGAGACATATATACTCCAAACATAATCAACTCCATACTTAATAGAATCTGTTAAAACTCGAGCAAAGTGATTTTCACAGAACACAATCACTCAATCAATCATTCAACAAACATGCATTCATCAATAAATCATACAAATAATTATTATGCATGATGCAATAAAAATATAGCAGTTACCACTTTCTGAATCTCAAGAATTTATGAATTCATCATTATAGTTCATCCTTGAGTTGAATATTGTTTTAGCAGCAACTACTATCATGCAAAATAGTTAAACTTTTTTTACACTGGTACCCATTTGAACTTGGGTCTTGTCTTGTCAGTTACAAGAGGTTCCCACACATCACTACGAGACTTTCAGTGTGCTTTGTCCTCACTCGCACACTTTTTGGGAAAACTTCCCGGAAGGTCACCCATCCCAGAATTTCTCCAGGCTAAGCACGCTTACCCATGGAGTTCTTATGGGTTAGGCTACCGAAAAGCAAATGCATTTTAGTGATATAGGTAGCCAAATCAATTCCTTTAAGCTATCTTTCAACTGTATAGTCCCATACCTATACAGTCTCTAGATCCCTCTCATTCCGGTGTATGTTCGATTTGTCCATGTGCCCCTTCCACCGGAAGCCTGCCAGGAGCCGCTCCATGTATGTGCCCCATGCACCGGTGATCACTCCCCGCCCTCGTTAGTGCCCGGGGCACAGGGACGAATCAAACATACATCAGAATGAGAGGGATCTAGAGACTGTATAGGTATTGGACTATACGGTTGAAGGATAGCTTAAAGGAATTAATTTGGCTACTCATATCAACAAATGCATTTTCTTTTCGGTAGCCTAATTCCCAGAAAATGTGCGAGTGAGGACAAAACACATTGGAAAGCCTCGTGTTGATCTGTGGGGGCAGTCAATATTCCATGTAAGTTGCCAAGGTGTTACATTTTCCTTTTGGAACAACAACCTTTCTATAGTAGCATTTTCTAACATTATGAACAATATTGTTGCAATAAAAGCATGCATTAGTAACTGGTTTACTAAAATCAACAAATTTCTTTTAGTTAGTCATATTACTTTGAGCCTTAAAACTAATTCCTTGTCTGTAGACAACTCTACCAGAAGTTCTTAGCATGACATATAAGTTTTCTTAGCCCTGTGTGAATTTTGCTAGAGTGCTAGTCAAGTAATCAATTTTTTCAATGTGTACAGGACATTTTTCACATTCATTTTCAACTATCTTTGTTTCAGTTTTGACTATCTTTGCAGACTCTAAGGCATCTTCTAACTCCTTATTCAATTTTTCATTTTCCTCTACTATATTATTAATTCTATATTCATAGTCCTTTCTGTCAGAGGTTATTCGGTTTACCTTGTATTGGAGTCGCATAGCTTTTGCATGTATCTCCTGAAATGCGTCTAGCAACATATCATACTTCACTTCTATTGGCATATTTTCATATTCTTCATCACTATCATAATAAGTCTGTGTTGAGCCTGCCATGAGGGAAATATTTGGCTCTTCTTCAATGATGTAGTCCTCATCGCTTGAAGAATCGGAATCACTATTTTCCCAGGCAATGTATGCACTCTTTTGCTTTCTTCCTTTGTCCTGTGGAAATTTTCTACTTGCTTTTTTTTTTTATCTTCAAGTCTGGACATTCTGGTTTGATATGTCCTTCTGTTCCAAACTCATAGCATTGAATATCATTGGTTCTTGAACTTTTCTTTCCTTTTACAGAACTTGGATAGTCAGTGGTGGAACTTTTATTTTTCATAAATTGATGAAATTTCTTTACCACCATGCTCATTACCTCTTTGTCATGTAGTTTTGTTTTTGAGTTAGCTTCAAATTCAAGATTCTTTGATGCTTTCTTGCTTGTAGCCTTGAGGACAATTAACTTCTTTTCTTCAATTTCTTCCTCCTCTTTTAGCCTTCCAAGCTCCAATTCGTGTTCCCTGAGTTTTCCAAACAAAGTGGCCATGTTCATGCTAGTCAAGTATCTTGATTCAGATATTGTAGTTACTTTCAGTTGCCAGCTTCTGTTGAGGCTTTTCAATATCTTGATGTTATTTCTTCTTTGTCAAACACTTTTCCAAGAGCCATGAGTTGATTGACTATGCGTGTAAATATATTCTTTACTTCATAGATAGTCTCTCCCGCTTTCATTCTGAACAACTTATATTCTTGTATTAGAGAATTCTTTCTGACCCTTTTCACTTCATCAGTTCCTTCATGAGTGACTTCAAGGACTTTCCACATCTCTTTGGCTGTTTTCGATTGTGGTATCCTGAAAAATTCATCCATTGTTAGTGTAGATGCAATCACATTTATAGCCTTAACATCATATTCAGCTCTACAGTTCTCATCTTGAGTCCACTCAGAAAAATTTTTCGAAACAACTTTTCCATTTAAAACATGAGTGGGCTCATATGGACCGTTTAGAGTTACATCCCAAAATCCTTTATCCACCGATTCAAGAAAGATTTATTTTCCAAAAAGCATAATTTTCTCTAGCAAATAGTGGTGGTCTATTTGTCAAAGCACTTCACCAAAGGTCTGAGAATTGAAAGTCACTTTCCAGGATCAATCGATTAATCGAAAATAGTAATCAACTTGTTTTTCAAATGTTTTATGAAAACCAACTCTGGTGCTAATTGTTAAAATAGAATGGCTCAATTTCTCACACCAAGAGGGGGGTGAATTGTTGAAATGTAAAAACAAAATTCTTTTAAATCTTTTTCACAAAAGGTGATGCCTTTAAAGCTTTCTTGAAACGCAAGGTAAAACACTTTTTAATGCAGCAAAAACTTAATCGAATGAATACAGAAAGAAGTCGATTAAACGTAGAAGAGTAGGGATCAGAGGATTCAAATACTGCATTTTTATGTTACCAATGACGAGCATTGGCATGTCGAAGCTACTATGAAGTTTTGGTTATGTTAGTTTTCGTATTTAGTGAGTCATTAATCAAATATTCGACTATCTTGGGTGATAATCGATTATCACAAGCTTATTTAGAAATGAGTTCCTCGCACAAATAATTGATTATTGCATAGGACAATCGATTATCACATTTTTAAAAACCCCATAACGAACACAAGTAATCGATTACCACTTATGATAATAGATTATTTCTGGCAGTTGGGAGATGTCTTTTCAGTTTCTAACCCTAGGCTTATAAAAAAGTTTTCTATAGCTCTTAGAATTTAACTTTTCAATTGAGAGTATTAGAGCTTTGTGCCTAAGGGAAGCTCTCTATTAGTGAAAAGGATCTATGCCATTTTGAGTGCTTTTGCCAAATCTTGTGAATAGGAGAAGCTTGCACTTTGTGTGTCAAAGGTCGAAGCAGTTCTCTTCAAGTTGGTTAAGTTGTTGCTTCTAGTTCGTTCGTCGAAGGAAACTCTTTCGGTTCGTTTGTCGAAGGAAGTTACTTGCTGCATTCTTCTGGTTCGTTTGTCAAAGGAAGGTGTTTTCTATTCTTTGCTCATTTCATTATCTTATAATCTGTACATCTATATTTTTAGTGAAAAAGGTTAATCACTAATTATAGTGATTAACAAATGGACGCATAATCTTTTGATTCGAACTAGGATAAAATTTCTATGTTGATTTTCTTGAACTCTACACTCTTTATATTTATTAACACATAAACTGTTCGATAAAAGTTCACTAAGAAAGTCAATTTTTAAAATGGACCATTCTAACTTGATTTTTGACTGTAACACGCTTTCCACTAATCTATTCCACTGTGCGACTCGACGATATTTGTTGTCTGATACCAATAATTGGCACAGAGCTTGCTTTGACAGTTTTTCAAATTTTTCGAAAATGGGCAGTCATGCCCAAATGTATGCTGAGGGTGCTTCTATTGATAGACCTCCTTTGTTTACGTGGACAAATTATGCCTTTTGGAAAATAAGAATGCAAATTTTTTTGGAGTCTATTGATAGAGGTATCTGGGAAGCTGTACAAAATGGTTCTTATATTCCTAAATATATTGTTGATGGTGTGGAAGTTGAAAAACCTTGTTTTAATTGGACTGTTGAGGAAAATAGAAGAGATGTTAAGTGATGAAGGTTTAAAAATAGTTATTCATATGTCATTTTAGACCACATTACACCCTTTACTACTTAGAATGAGCTTAGAATCAAGCAAAACTCAATAAATGAGTATGGAGAGAGTCAAAAGCTGTTTTTAGCGATATTATGTTTGTTTTGCATTGTTTTGTAGCATTTCTGAGAAAATAAAGAATGAAGTTGAAGATAAAGGTCGTGGACTCAAGAAAAGAGAAGAAAATTGAAGATTTGAAGTGTCGACGCACCGCCCGGCGGCAACTTACACTGCCAGGCGGCCCAGGGTGAGGAGTAGGCATGGCGTTGGCGTTGGGCAGTTTTGAGGGAAACCACCGGGCGGTGACCCTACCGCCGGGCAGTTTTGGGATTTGTGGGAAACCGCCGGGCGCCACACTTGTTCCGTCGGGCGGTGGTCCGTTGGGCTTGGGCCTATTTTCTGCTGCGCTCCTCACCTATAAATAGCCCTATTGTTATTTGAGATATATTCTTTTGACAGAAGGGGGCGGCCAGACCTAATTTTTCTCTCTAGAGAGGATCTCTTGGATGCTTAGGCTCCTTTTCATCTTTTCTAGGGTTTGCTTTTCCATTCTTCTTCCATTTTTCATCTAGATTCAGCATGAAAATGGTTAACTAAACCCTATTGTTGTTGGGGGAAACAATGTAATCTTTTGATTCTTTCTTTTATTGAAACTCTTGATTATTTATATGGTTTCCATATGTTTTGTTTGTTAATTGTTGGGTTCTCATCTGTGCTTAATGCCTTTATCGTTTAACTCATTCGATAATTGATGTTTGTCTTTATTGATACGGGGACATACAATAATGTCATGAACTGGTGACTAATTTCTTAATTCTGCAATATCACCTAGGGATAGGGGTATGACGATCAATTGCTTTTAACTTCTGCTCTATAATGTTGTATTAATTGCTAGGGGAGGTTAGGGATAGCAAGCCAGTAATTAGTATTATGCTCTTTTCGCCGAGGGATCGGGTTAAGGGTAGGCTAAGAAAGTTGCATGACAATTAATTAATCAAGCTAATAATTCAAGAGGAGTAAATAAGAGAGAGCGGATAAAAGATGAAATTGTAAACCCCAACAACTCCATTCATCCATTGTTTGCTTCCATTCATTTGAATCAATCTCTTTTGCATGTTCATATTTTATTCTCTTACTCAAACAATTGATTTTTATTTCTAAGTCTTATTATTTTAATTCACGCGAACGATAAAGCCTTTTGAGTCTCTTGGGAAAACGATACTTGGTCTTACCATTTTTATTACTTGAATGATTTAGTACGCTTGCCAATCCGTTAACCTTAAGCCCCTGGCAAGTGTACCGGATCGTTATCAAGTAATATAAATGGTAAGACCGATTATCGTTCTCCCAAAGTACGCTTAGGCCTTGTCTTTCATGTAAATTTATCTTATAAGACTTGAGAAAGAAATAATTTTGTTGTTGTATGCAAAAGAAAATAAACATGCAAATGCAAGTAGAATCAATTGAAAAGTAAAAGATATGAATAAATGTAGTTGTTGGGGTTTACAATTTCATTCTTATCCACCCTCTTATATCTACTTTCCTTATTAAATTCGCTTTATTATCAATTGCCATGCAAACTTTCTAATCTACTCTAAACCTAATGTCTTGGCGAAAAGAGCCTATTATTAATTACTAGTTTACTATGTCTACTCTCCCTAAGTAATTAACAATGCATTAAATTACAGAAGCAAAAATAATTGATCGTCACGTATCAGTTTAAGACTTCCCCGTACGTGTTCGTATCGACAAAATCAAATATCTTCACACCGAATGAGTTAAACGATGTAAGCATTATCTTAGATAAAAAACCCAAACAATTAATAATACAAGCATTTGAATAAGACAAGAATTTCAATATAAGAGAGTTTCAAAAGGATTACATTGTTCCCCAACGACAAAGGGTTTAGTTCACCATAGACATGGTGAAACTAGATGGAAATACTGGAAAAGATGAAAGAGTAAACCCTAGATTTGATAAATTGGAGCCTAAGCATCTAAGAAACTGCCTCCAAGGAGTGTAGAAGTGCTCTGGATGTCTCTGCTTGCCAAAAGATTAACCTAAGCATCGCACTACGACTATTTAGAGCGCATAAAAGTAACAGAATTTAGGCCCAAGTCCATCATTTAGGCGCTCAACGCTCAATTTGGCCACTCAGCGGTGGGCCTTATAATCGCAGACCGCTCAACGCTCAATTCTGCAGCTTAGCGGTGGACCTCAAAGTCGCAGAATGCTCAATGTCGCCGCTCAAGCGAGAAACAATGACTTCATCCTCAACGCTGGAAGTAGGGCTGAGCAATGGACTTGACTCTTCTTTTCTTCCTTTTCTCCTCCTTTCTTGAGTCTAAATCCTCCTTCTTCACTTCCATCCTTCAATTCTCATCAAATCGTAGAAAACAATGCAAAAACAAGCATAATATCTCTAAAAACAACTTTTGACTCCCATGTGACTCAACTAAGCGTTGTACATGATTCTAAGCTCATTCTAAGTCATAAAGGGTGTGTTTTGATATCAAATTTAAGTGTAAAAATAATGGTTTTTAGACCGTTATCAAGAGCCCAATTTGATATTAAGGCTCGCAATATAATACCCTATGCTTTGGTATTAGATGAATTTTACAAGATTTCAGTGTGCAAAATGGCTTTGGAGATGTGGGAAGTTCTTCAAGTAACCCATAAAGGAACCAACGATGTGAAGCGTGCTAGGAAAAACACCTTGATACAAGAGTATGAGATGTTCAGGATTGATGACGGTTGAAAAACAGTTATTTTCATATGTCAATTTGGACCAAATTACACCCTTTACTACTCAGAATGAGCTTAGAATCAAGCAAAACTCAATAAATGAGTCTGGAGAGAGTCAAAAGTTGTTTTTAGCGATTTTATGCTTGTTTTGCATTGTTTTGTAGCTAATTTGAGAAAAGAAAATAATGGAGTTGAAGATACAGGTCGTTGACTCAAGAAAAGAGCAGAAAAATGAAGATTTGAAGAGTCGACGCACTACCCGGCGACACACTTAAATCGTCGGGCGGTCCAGGACGAGGAGAAGGCATGGCGATTGACGCTGGGCGGACCTAAGGGAAACCGCCGGGCGGTAGTGCGATTTGTGGCAAACCGCCGGGCGGCACACTTAAATCGCGCTGGACTTGGGCCCGTTTTCTAATGCGCTCCTCACCTATATATACCCCTATTGCGAGTTTAGAGTCATTCTTTTGACAGGGGAGAACGACCAGACCTAATTTTGCTCTCTGGAGAGGATCTCTTGGATGCTTAGGCTCCTTTTCATC
>NW_014543429.1:1096384-1101102 GCF_000741045.1 Vigna radiata var. radiata | reverse complement strand
CGGTATTAATTACTAGGGGAGGCTAGGGATAGCAAGCCAGTAGTTAATATTAGGCCCTTTTCGCCGAGGGATCGGGTTAAGGGGAAGCTAAGAAAGTCGCCTAACAATTGAATCAATCAAACTAATATTCAAGGGTAGTATGTAAGAGAGACCAGAATAGATGAAATTGTAAACCCCCAACAACATCCATTCATCCATTTTTTTGAATGTTAATTGAATCAACTTTATTTTTGCATGTTAATATTTTTGTTCTCAAATCCAATTTATTAATTTTTATTTTTCAAGTCTTATTATTTTAATTCACCCGAACGAGAAAGCCATACGAGTCTCTTGGGAAAACGATACTTGGTCTTACCATTTATATTACTTGTACGATTTAGAACACTTGCCAATTTGTCAACAAGTTTTTTGCTCCGTTGCCGAGGACTCGAGGTTTATTTTTCTAGTAGTGTGAATTGATTGAATTTGACTTGATTGTAATTATTTTTTTTTATTTTTCTTTTATTGCTTTTTGTTTTATTTGTATAAAAAAGTGCTTTTAGGGTGTGTTTCTTGTGTATGCAGGAAACAATACATACTAGAAGCAGGAAAAACCAACAACCTCTGCTATAAGGTCTACCATACGAGAGGAGAAAGAGACGTCCTTTGCGTGAGAGGTCTGTTTCTCCAGAAGTGACTCTACATTCTTCACCTGAGACTTTTGAACCAGATCTTGAGGAGATGGCCAATCAACCTCCTCCCAGACACACTTTGAGGGACGCAGCTAATACAGTTGGTCCCTTGAATTTTAACAGCATTGCAGTTCCAGCAGACAATACAACCAGCATGGTGATGAGTCCGGCACTCATCCAGTTAGTCCAAAACAACCAATTCCATGGGTTGTCAAATGAAAATCCTTACGAGCATTTGACAGTCTTTGGTGAAATTTGCAACACAGTGAAGATAATTGGAGTGTCGGATGACAGAATTAAACTCAGTTTGTTTCCTTTCTCTCTTGAAGGAAACGCAAAGGACTGGTTACATTTGTTCCCTAAAGGAACCTTCAGGACTTGGGAAGCTGTGGGAAATCAATTTATTTCTAAATATTTTCTGCTTGCAAGGACCAATCAAGGGAGGCTAGAGATTTCTTCATTTAAGTAGGGAAGAGAAGAAACTTTTGGAAGGGCGTGGAATAGGTTTAAGGGCTTGCTAAGGAAGACCCCAGTTCATGGGTTTGACAAAGCTTCATATTTGCTTGCTTTCTTGGGAGGCCTGTGCCGTCAGTCGAAAATGGTGATAGACGCTTCAGCGGGAGGAAGTATAAATAGGAAAACTGAAGATGAAGCCTATAATTTGATAGAACTTATGGCGGACAGCGAAGAAGCACATGACATGCAGGTTGATGCTATTCAGGAGCTTTCAATGATTCAAGATAACATGATCACACAACAGCTGGAGGAAATGACAAGAAGACTTCCTAAGTTATCATGGACATGTATAGAAACTTCACAGGCTCCACAAATGTTCCATTTCAACCCTATTCAAAGAAGTACAAAATCCGAAGAAACCTTACAGAGAATTATGAAGAAAAGTGTTTGTACTAATGATTGCATGAAGAATGATAGGGGGAAGAAGCTTGCGAAATTGATACTAGAAGTGGAACAATTGTAAAACAAAGAGAGATTGAGGACAAAAGAAGTATAGAAGAGGAAAAGAATCAAAAGGAAGAAGAGGAAGAAAAAAATCTGTGGAACGAGAAAAAGAAAGAAGAAGCTGAGAAGCTCAAAGAGAAGGAGTATGAAAAACCTCTACCTTACCCAAAANTATCTTCCAGAAAATATAAACAACGACAATTTGATCGTTTCATGGAAATTTTTAAGAAATTGGAAATAACCATTCCTTTCTCCGAAGCCATCCAGCAAATACCATCTTATTTGAAGTTTTTGGAAGAAATCATTACGAAAAAGAGGAAATATGCTAAGAAAGAGACAATTGAGGTGGAAGGGAATTGCAGTGCTATCATTCAACCGTCACTACCTCCTAAATCCTCCGACCCAGGAAGCTTCACTATTCCTTGTGCTATTGGAGAGCTAGAGGTTAGAAAAGCTTTGATTTTGATCTTAGAGCCAGCATAAATTTGATGCCTCTAACTATGTTTAAAAAGTTAAAAGGGGTAGAGCTCAAACAAACAAGAATGGTTCTCCAATTAGCTGACAGATCCCTCAAATACCCTTTTGGGATTGCTGAAGATGTGATTGTCAAGGTTGATAAATTCTTGTTTCTAGTGGATTTTGTTGTTATGGAGATGGAAGAAAATGGGGATGCACCTCTAATTCTGGGACGACCATTTATGAAAACCGCCAGAAATGTCATTGATGTGGAAAAAGGGAAGCTTAAGGTCCAGGTGAAAGATGAAGAGGTGAACTTTGATGTGTTCCAAGCTATGTTACATCCCAAGGACGACAACTCATGCTTTTAGATGGACCTGGTGGAGGAAATCTGTATGAATCAATAGAATAGACTTCGTAATGTCTCCATGTTAGAAAGAACTTTAACGAATGAATGTGAGAATTTGAATGAGGAAGAGGATATATCCCATCAGAGATGTATACAGGAATTGGAGGCAGCAAAAGAAGTTTCACCAGAAAAAGTGCTCTTCAAACAGATGGACTTTACGGAAAAAGCTTCAGATAGTAAGATTGAACTGAAGGAACTGCCCTCACACCTGAAATATGTGTTCATGGAAGATCATAGAAAAAAACCTGTCATTATTAGTGCTTCATTATCTCAAGAGGAAGAAAGAAAATTGGTGGGAATTCTTAAAGAGAACAAAGGAGCCATCGGTTGGTCAATTACTGACCTCAAGGGTATAAGTCCGACTTATTGTATGCATAGAATTTTAATGGAAGATGATTATAAGCCTGTTGCTCAACCGCAAAGGAGGCTTAATCCTATCATGAAAGAAGTTGTGAGAAAGGAGGTATTAAAGCTGTTAGAAGCAGGAATTATTTATCCAATCTTTGATAGCAAATGGGTAAGCCCAGTTCAAGTAGTTCCAAAGAAAGGAGGAATGACTGTTATTCACAATGAAAAAAATGAGCTTATTCCAACAAGGACAGTTACGGGTTGGCGGATGTGCATTGATTATAGGAGATTAAATATAGTCACCCGGAAAGATCATTTTCCTCTACCTTTTATGGACCAGATGTTGGAAAGATTAGCAGGGCAAGCTTATTATTGCTTTCTTGATGGATATTCGGGATACAATCAAATAGTGGTAGACCCTGAAGACCAAGAGAAAACAACATTTACCTTTCCCTTTGGTGTTTTTGTGTACCGAAAAATGCCATTTGGATTATGTAATGCCCCTGCAACTTTTCAGAGGTGTATGCAAGCAATCTTTGCTGATTTTATGGAAAAGAGCATTGAAGTCTTTATGGATGATTTTTCAGTTGTTGGAGATACTTTTCAAAGGTTCTTGTCTAATTTGGATGCAGTTCTCAACCGATGTGTTCAAACAAATCTTGTCTTGAGCTGGGAAAAATGTCATTTTATGGTGACAGAAGGTATCGTACTTGGCCATAAAATTTCAGCCAGGGGGATTGAAGTTGATAAAGCAAAGGTTGAGGTAATCAAAAAACTCCCACCACCAACAAATGTTAAGGGAGTCCGAAGTTTCTTTGGTCATGCAGGATTTTATCGACGGTTTATCAAGGATTTCTCAAAGGTTGCAAAGCCTTTGAGCAATTTACTCGCTAAAGAGACACCATTTGTGATGAGTTCGGAATGTTTGCAAGCTTTTGACAGTTTGAAGCAGAGACTGATTTCTGCCCCCGTAATCATGGCGCCTGATTGGAATAAAGAGTTTGAACTTAGGTGTGATGCTAGCGACTATGCTATAGGGGCTGTGCTCGGACAAAAAAAGAGGGAAGGTGTTTCATGTTATTTACTATGCTAGCAAAGTACTGAATGAGGCTCAATTGAATTATGCCACCACAGAAAAGGAATTCTTGGCTATAGTGTACTCATTGGAGAAATTTATATTATATCTTGTTGGATCTAAGGTGATCATTTATACAGATCACGTAGCTATAAAATATTTACTGAAGAAATCTGATTTAAAGCCAAGATTGATTAGATGGGTACTTTTGTTCTATGAATTTGACGTTGAAATTCGTGATAAAATGGGGAGCGAGAATGTAATTGTTGATCATTTCTCTCGATTAGTCAATGAGGAAGTGACAAGTAAGAAGAAAGAAATCTGGGAATCATTCTCAGATGAAACTATTTTGTATATTCAGCAAAGACCCTGGTTTGCTGACTTAGCCAATTTTAAAGCCACAGGTGTTATTCCAGAAGGACTTACTTGACAACAGAAAAAGAAGTTTTTATATGATGCCAAGCAATTCATCTGGGATGATCCATATTTGTTCAAGATAGGAGCGAATAATCTGTTGAGAAGATGTGTTACTGAAGCAGAAGCAGAAGATATTCTGTGGCATTGTCATAATTCTCCTTATGGGGGTCATTATAATGGAGAACGCACTGCTGCAAAAGTTTTACAAGCAGGATTTTATTGGCTGACTTTGTTTAAAGATGCTCATAATCATGCTCGAAGCTGCGACAAATGCCATAGGACTGGAACCATCTCAAGGAGGCATGAAATGCCACTACAGGGAATTTTGGAAGTTGAAGTCTTTGATTGCTGGGGTATTGATTTTATGGGACCATTTCCTCCG
>NW_014543429.1:1093971-1096154 GCF_000741045.1 Vigna radiata var. radiata | reverse complement strand
CTATGTGAGTAAATGGGTTGAAGCTGTAGCATGTCCTAAGAATGATGCTAACACCGTGATCAAATTCTTAAAAAGACAAATCTTTTCGCGTTTTGGCACTCCCAGGATCCTCATTAGTGATGGGGGATCTCACTTTTGCAATGCTCAGCTAGCTAAGGTACTTAAGCATTATGGGGTGAAACACAAGGTAGTTGCACCTTATTATCTGCAGACGAATGGCCAAGCTGAAGTTTCTAACAGGGAAATCAAAAGAATTTTACAAAAGACTGTCACCTTTCCAAGAAGAGATTGGTCGCAGAAGTTAGACGATGCTCTCTGGGCATATAGAACGGCCATGAAAACTTCTATGGGGTTATCTCCTTTTCAATTAGTCTATGGAAAAAGCATGTCATTTTCCAGTTGAAATGGAACACAAAGCTTGGTGGGCGTTGAAATTCTTGAATTTTGACCCTGCCAAGGCTCAATGGAAACGAGGCAACCAGCTGCTAGAACTCAAAGAAATGTGTTTGCATGCATACGAGTCATCCAGGACTTACAAAGATAAGGTGAAGTTTTATCATGACACGAAGCTGATGAAAAGAACTTTCCATCCAGGAGATTTGGTTCTCTTATTCAACTCGTGGCTAACGTTATTCCCAGGGAAGCTGAAGTCAAAATGGTCGGGACCTTTTATGGTGAAACGTGTATTCCAGAGTGGAGCAGTGGAATTAGAATCTTCAACTGAAGATGATCAGCAACAGAGATGGATCGTGAATGGCCAAAGACTCAAACACTATGTAGGAGGAGATGTAGAGCAATTTGCCTCAGTCATGATGTTGGTAGATCCATGAGGTTTGGGTCAGGCTCGTGACGTTAAACAAGCGCTACTAGGAGGCAACCTAGATTTCTTCTTACACTTTTTCAATTTAAATTCTTAGAATAGGTTGTATTTTTGTTTTGGTGTGGACTCTTGGCTTGAATACTTTTTCTGAAAATGTTTGATTGACTGATGTGCATGATGGGGCAATTTGATGATTATTTGAGGTGGATGAGAATTNAGTTGCAGTGCATGTTGATATCCAGGAAATAGATGGGTGATGAATTTATGATTGTGGTCATGATGCTAGGCATGGTGTATGAATGAATTTTGTGTGAGGAAGCATGTGTGTGAGATTTTGAGCTCCAGAGTTTTTATTGTTGCATGTATTGTTCACAAGAAAACATGGATGATATTGCCTTAATCTTGATGATTGATTGAATTGCATGTGAATGTCATGTGATCAAGGCCATTTTTGAAAACCCTTCCCTATCCAAATTTTCACCCAAAATGCTTGAAAGATTATTACCCATTTTTGAACCTTAGCCTTAAACAGTATGTGAACCCTTGTTTTGAAGTTTTCTTTTACCTTGAGTTGAGATGAGCTTAATTATATGTGATGAAAATGTTCAAGTTTGGGGTTGTACGGGGGAAAATTGAAAAAGCAAGTGAAAAGCATTGAGCTCAAATATTGTGAAAAGAAAAATTCATGAGAAAAAGAAAAGAAAAAAAGAAAAGCATGAAGAAGAGCTCAATGCAAAAGAAAAAGAAAAGGGAAAAGTTGGGAATGAGAGACATTGGTGAGAGTGGTGCTTAAACGTTGAATATTATGATAGCTCTCTTGACTCAAGGATTTTGCATTCTAGAATTGGTTTTTCTTTCTTGTTAGCCCAACCTCATTACAAGCCTTGGAAAAGTCCTTTTGATGGCATCTGCATGTAAAGATGTTGATTGTTTGAGATGAATGGCAATTTTGTTTCATGTGACTTGTGAACAATAGAGAGTGGAGTGTAACCTGAAACACTTGCTTGATTTGAACTGTTAATTTCCATGAGTGCATTTTTGCTTAGTGGATTGATCATTCATAGTGTATAACATCTATTNTGCAATCTCTGGATTGAAAGCATGCATGCATCTTATTTTGGATGTCATTGAGGATATTGAATTGAGTAGTTTTGTCATGTACCTTGGGATTATTGAGGCATTGGATGAAACAATATAAAGCCAAGTTTTTATTTTGTGTGTTGTTTTGTTTTGTTTTGCTTGAGGACAAGCAAAATTCNAAGTTTGGGGTGTTGATGAAGGTTGAAAAACAGTTATTTTCATATGTCAATTTGGACCAAATTACACCCTTTACTACTTAGAATGAGCTTAGAATCAAGCAAAA
>NW_014543429.1:1091723-1093191 GCF_000741045.1 Vigna radiata var. radiata | reverse complement strand
AATGACATGAACTGGTGAGTAATTTCTTGATTTTGCAATACCACCTAGGGATAGGGGTAGGACGATCAATTGCGCTAACTTCTGTTTATAATGCGATATTAATTACTAGGGGAGGCTAGGGATAGCAAGCCAGTAGTTAATATTAGGCCCTTTTCGCCGAGGGATCGAGTTAAGGAGGCTAAGAAAGTCGCATAACAATTGAATCAATCAAACTAATATTCAAGGGTAATATGTAAGAGAGGGCGGAATAGATGAAATTGTAAACCCCCAACAACATCCATTCATCCATTGTTTTCGTTTGTCAATTGAATCAACTTTATTTTTGCATGTTAATATTTTTGTTCTCAAATCCAATTTATTAATTTTTATTTTTCAAGTCTTAGTATTTTAATTCATGCGAACGAGAAGGCCATACGAGTCTCTTGGGAAAACGATACTTGGTCTTACCATTTATATTACTTGTACGATTTGGTACACTTGCCAATTTGTCAACAAGGATGCAACAGGGTGAAACCACCGCTGATGTGCAAAAACGTTTCACACATATCGTCAACCATCTGTTTAGTTTAGGTAAGAAATTTCACACTGGCGAATTAAATGTGAAAATTATGAATTCTTTGAACAGGACGTGGTAGCCCAAGCTTACTACGATAACTGAGTCTCAAGACTTGATTTCCATGCCTATGTTTCCTTTCCAACCACTGCGTCTGGTCGAAGCTGGCCTTGGAGCGACTCATCAGCTGAAATTGGAAAAATTGCATGTGGGTGGAGATTAGAAGCAGCTAGGGCATTTTATGCATAAAGCGTTGTCACCGCTCAACGGTAATTGGCATTGAGCGCGAGTTTTGCAGTTGATGGATTTTGTGTGTTTTCTATGTGTTTGTTGACAAATTGGCAAGCGTACCAAATCGTACAAGTAATATAATGGTAAGACCAAGTATCGTTTTCCCAATAGACTCGAAAGGCTTTCTCGTTAACGTGAATTAAAATAATAAGACTTGAAAATAAAAATTAATAAATTGGATTTGAGAGATAAAAAAATATTAACATGAAAAATAAAGTTGATTCAATTGACAGAAGAAAACAATGGATGAATGGATGTTGTTGCGGGTTTATAATTTCATCTAATCCGCTCTCTCTTACCTACTACCCTTGAATATTAGTTTGATTGATTCAATTGTTATACGACTTTCTTAGCCTCCCCTTAACCCGATCCCTTGGCGAAAAGGGCCTAATATTAACTACTGGGTTGCTATCCCTAGCCTCCCCTAGTAATTAGTACCGCATTATAAACAGAAGTTACCGAATTGATCGTCCTACCCCTATCCCTAGAAGGTATTGCAAAATCAAGAAAATACTCACCAGTTTATGTCATTACTGTACGTCCCCATATCAATAAAGACAAACATCAGTTACCGAATGAGTTAAACGATAAAGGCCTTAAGCACAGATGATAACCCAACAATTA
>NW_014543429.1:1087751-1089313 GCF_000741045.1 Vigna radiata var. radiata | reverse complement strand
AGAGAGCAAAATTAGGTCTGGCCGTTCTCCACTGTCAAAAGAATAACTCTGAACTTGCAATAGGGGTATTTATAGGTGAGGAGCGCATCAGAAAACAGACCCAAGTCAATCGATCCACTGCCGGGCGGTTTAAGTGTGCCGCCCGACGGTTTCCCATAATCCTTCAAACCGCCCGGCGGCAATCACCACCGCCCGGCGGTTTCCCTCAAGACCGCCTAACGTCAATCGCCATGCCTACTCCTCTTCCTGGACCGCCCGACGGTTTAAGTGTGCCGCCGGGCAGTGCGTCGACTCTTCAAATCTTCATTTTTCTGCTCTTTTCTTGAGTCAACGACCTGTATCTTTAACTCCATTCTTTACTTTCTCAAATTAGCTACAAAATAATGCAAAACAAGCATAAAATCGCTAAAAATAGCTTTTGATGGTGTTTTCTCTTGCCAATATCCAACCATGTTCTCATGTCTCGGATATCACTGTCAACAGGGCCATGTTCTTATATTGTGTGCTTAGAAGGTTAAATGTGAAAATTGGTCAAGTTGTTGCAATGAAATCAAGAGTTGTTCAGTACTGTGAACACCAAGGCACTTGTTAAGGGTTCGACAAGCATACTGAATCGTATCAAGTAATAATAAGTGGTAAGACCAAGTATCATTTCCCTAGAGACTCAAAGGCCTAAATTTTCATGTGATTTCTTGATTATTTAAGACTTGAGAGAACGAAAATTAGGGTTTAATATGCAAAAACAAAAATTAAACATGCAAGGTTGATCAATTGACCAGAAAGATAATGCAGGCGAATGATATGGATGAATGGTGTTGTTGGGGTTTATGATTTCATCCTAATCCACTCTCATATATTTATGAATTATACTTTTATTCTACTTTCTTCATTAATGTTAACGCCACTTTCTAATTTACCCTAATCTCAATGTCTTGGTGAAAAGAGGCTACTCCTAATCACTGGTATACTATGTCTAATCTGCCTAGCAATTATTCATGCATAACATAATTTGTACAAAAGCTTAAGGCAATTGGTCCTCCTATCCCTATGTCTAGGTAATATTGCTCCTAAGAGAATTTCCCCATGTCTAGACCTACCCACATGTGTCCATATAGATAGAATTAATGATTATGCTATTGAATAATGTCTTAAACAAAGCAAGCAAATATAATAGAGGAAAAACCCTAACAATGAATAAAGAAAGCATATGAATAAAGCAAATTCAATATATGAGAGTTTCATTAGGATTACATCGTTTCCCAAACAACAATGGAGGTTTAGTGATGGGTGTCGCGGCCCATACAAATTTGATTGCATATGAGAAATGCAGTATAGCTAGGTGTTAAAATCGCTGCAACGGAATTATTAGCGTGGAACAAACAAAGAGGGGGGGTGAATTGGTTATATACTTTTATCGTGCCTTTTATTATTTTTCTCTTAATTTTTCTTACTGAGCAGATAATTAAATATAAATAAAAGAGTAAGGGAAAGAGAAAAATTGCACAGGTGATTTTATCCTGGTTCAGATCACACAGATCCTACGTCCAGTCGCTTATCTCAAA
>NW_014543429.1:1082133-1085951 GCF_000741045.1 Vigna radiata var. radiata | reverse complement strand
GAAATTTTCTAGAATGACAAGAAGCATCTTTCCTTGTTTGCCCAAAAATGGTAAAAAAATTAATTGCACTCATCTCTCCTCCTTTCCTTGTCCCATTCGGTTTTCTCACCCAAACATACATCATTCAACATTTTTTTCTTCCTCCCACCGAAAACACACACCAAAGAAACCCCATTTCAAGTTGCAACTCCATTCAAGACAATAAACCCACACTACTACTACTTTAACTCAACCCAATCTTCCATTTCTTCAAGCTCTTATGCAAAAACGAAAATGACATTTTACCCTTCAACTCCAGCTCTGTCCAGCCCCAATAACACCATCAAACTCTGGTTCAAAACGGGTTTCAAACATCGAAATCGAAATATGAAAGGAAAGGGCCAAACCCACAACACCCACACAACACCTTAAGCTCTCTTCAACCCAAAACTCACATAAAACTCCATTTTCATCAACCAACCAACCAAAATGCAAAGAAAAACTGTGAGTACTGCAACAAATGGAGAGGAAAATGGAAATATAACTTCATTCAAACCCAAGAAACACCATGAAAATGCAAAGAAAAACTTAAAAGGTCAAGCTTCTAACTTCAAAGAACAAACAAATGGAAGAACGAAGGAACGGATTTTCACCACAAATGAGTTAAGACAACTAAGAGTAAGTCAAGGGAAGAAGAAAATCTTCATCATATTCATAAAAAATGGTCCAAAACCGTGGCACCAAGCAAGCACCCATGAGAGCATGTTCAAACAAGAGAAACCTTAGAAGAATGAAACCAAAAACGTGAGATATGAGTTTCTAAGTGTGTGGCTCGGTATTCACAACCATATGACCGAGAGTTTCAAAATTGGTCGGTCCACACACTACAAGTCAGCTCTAAAGAGATGCCACATGGCCCCACAATTGGTTTTTTACAAAAATGCCCCTAAAGGGGTCCAAAACACCTAATTCTAATTAAGGGCTTCTAGAAAACGAAATTACAACTTTAATTAGAATTTAAATGACTAAATATTGAGTCTTGAATATGCCACGTCATATCCTAATGCTCCAGATGATATTTCCACAATTTCCTTGCAACCAGAAATGCACTTAATCAACTCAGAAAATCCAAATTAGCACAATTACGAATTTTCGACCAAATTAAGCAGAATCCCTGGTTTATTTAAGTGCAATAAACTAAATACAGTTCAAGAAATAAAGACTCATCAAAATAGACCACACTTAGTCTTCTGCACTCTTGGGCAAAATCAAGACGAAAACCAGGGAATTACTCAAACATCAGGGAGGTGACACAGACTCGACAGACAGACAACAACGACTCACAACACAGAAACAGAGTTGCACAATTCTCACAAAATCTGGACAGTTAAAGGCATAGGCAGAATCCCACACAGAGTCAATGAAAGCAGATACTCACAGAATCATCCAAACATTTCAGTACATGGAAAACAATCAATCAGTTCAAGAGATTAATCAAAAGCAACAGATCCTCACAGATGCACACAATCAGTGTTTCTCTCAAGTGTCTAAGGTAAATCAATGTCACTCGATGCACTCAAGAAAAAAAAAACACAAACAGACTTGGCAAGCCTCTAATATCAACACTCAAACACATATGCATGTTCAAATCAAAAGCTCTTTTCATGGTTGTAATGGGGCCAAGGACAAGGGAGGATACATGTGGATAAGATGCTACAAACCATAAGGAACAGAGGAGCAATGGGGAACAAGTGTAAACACATTCAAACACACCCACAACCTCTAATTCCATCCTCTTCTTGACTCCATTATTCACAAAAAAATTTCTGTATTTTCTCTTTTTTTTTCATTTTGTCTCTTTTTTTTTTCTACTCAAAACACAATTCAAAAGACAAGATACATATTTACAGTGCAACCGCAAGAAGAGGACTCACTAGCCAATTCATCTGCAACTCCTAAGAGACCACACTTATTCCAAAAACAATTCCAAAGCTCCAAAATTCCTAAGGTTCGAGTGATCATGGTTTTTCACTTAGGCTATTGTATGAGCTTGAAAACAAAGAAATGGGGGAAGTATAGGCTTAAAGGGGCTAACAAAGAGATCATAACAGGGTAGGCTATCTGGCTAAGAGGCTCAATCAACAAAATGCCTTTATCATTTTCAAACATGCGCATGAATCAAGAATTATCAACAGAGTCAAACCAAGGCAAATGTGCAAGCAGTCCAGAGACATATCACACACAAGAAAGATCACCAAATGGCTCAAATCTAACACAGGTAATCGATCACAATCAATTCAACTCTCAAACATCATGATTATCTTCTAAGCAAAGAAGAGCAGGGAGTCCAACAAAACAGAGTATCAATGCAGTGAAGGGAAACTAGCAACCTAATCACAGTCTAGAATTCACGAAAAGCATGCAAAACTGTACACAAGACACAACAAACTGCATAAAAACCGAGGCACAAACAAAGAAACAACCTACATAAACAAAGAAACAACCTCCCCCTAATAGACCACACTTAAACGACACAATGTCCTCAGTGTGTCACAATCAGCTGATCAACAATCAGAACAGTCATCAGATATCGAAAAAGTGCAATAAAAGTGAGGAGGGAAGGAGAAAAGAAACTCCCTGAGGCAGATGGGAGGGTAGGTGGGGTGAACCAAAGACGTCTCCTCCACCACTGCATCCAACAAAGAAGGATTGCTTAGGAAAGGCTTCAGTTTATGCCCGTTCACTTTGAAGCTTTTAGCTGCAGATGGATCTTGGATCTCTACTGCACCATAAGGATAAACATTAGTCACAACAAAAGGTCCAGTCCACTATGATCTCAACTTACCACCCATGAGGCCGAGCCTAGAGTTATACAACAAAACCTACTGGCCAACCTCGAAGTCCTTTCTAACAATGGAACTATCATGGAACCTCTTGGTCCTTTCTTTGTAGAACTTAGAGTTCTCATAGGCCTCCAATTGGATCTCATCCAATTCATTCAGTTGCAATTTCCTTTCCTCTCCAGCTTGGTCAATGGAGAAGTTGCAAGTCTTCACAACCCAATATGCCCGATGCTCAATCTCAACTGGTAAATGGCATGCCTTTCCAAAGACAACCCAATAGGGAGACATCCCAATGGGTGCTTTGTAGGCAGTCCTGTGGGCCCAAAGAGCATCGTCCAACCTATTACTCCAATCTTTCTTGTTCGGCTGGACAATCTTCTCCAAAATCCTCTTAATGTTCCTCTTAATCTTCTCAAACGTTTGCGAGTGGTAAGGTGTAGAAACTCTGTGCGTCACCCCATATTTCTTGAGCAAGGCTTGCATGGATCTGTTGCAAAATTGGGTTCCCTGATCACTAACAATTGCTCTCGGCACTCCAAACCTACAAAAGAGGTGAGATCTAACAACATCTACAACAACCTGAGCATCATTAGTCTTGGTGGCTCTAGCTTCCACCCATTTTGAAACATAATCCACAACAAGGAGAATATAAGAGAAACCAAAAGAAACAGGAAAAGGACCCATTGTTAACGGATTAGCAAGCGTACCAAATCGTTCAAGTAATAAAAATGGTAAGACCAAGTATCGTTTTCCCAAGAGACTCGAAAAGCTTTATCGTTCACTTGAATTAAAATAATAAGACTTGAAAATAAAAATTAATAAATTGAGTAAGAGAATAAAATATAAATATGCAAAAGTGATTGATTCAAATGACAAGAAGAAAACAATGGATGAATGGAGTTGTTGGGGGTTTACAAATTCATCTAATCCGCTCTCTCTTATTTACTCCTCTTGAATTATTAGTTTGATTAATTAATTGTCATGCAACTTTCTTAG
>NW_014543429.1:1079456-1081628 GCF_000741045.1 Vigna radiata var. radiata | reverse complement strand
CATCCAAGAGATCCTCTCCAGAGAGTAAAAGTAGGTCTGGCCGTTCTCCCCTGTCAAAAGAATGATTATAAACTCGCAATAGGGTTATATATAGGTGAGNANCGCATCAGAAAACGAGCCCAAGTCCAGCGAGCCACCGCCGGACGGTTTAAGTGTGCTGCTCGGCGGTTTGCCACAAATTGAACTACCGCCCGGTGGCAATCGCCATCGCCGGGCGGTTTCCCTCAGGTCCACCCAGCTTCAATCGCCATGCCTTCTCCTCGTCCTGGATTGCCCGGTGGTTTAAGTGTGCCACCGAGCGGTGCGTCGACTCTTCAAATCTTCATTTTTCTGCTCTTTTCTTGAGTCTACGACCTATATCTTCAACTCCATTCTTCACTTTCTCAAAATAGCTACAAAACAATGCAAAACAAGCATAATATAGCTAAAAACAGCTTTTGACTCTCTACAGACTCATTTATTGAGTTTTGGTTGATTCTAAGCTCATTCTAAGTAGTAAAGGGTGTAATTCGATCTAAAATGACATATGAAAATAACTGTTTTTCAACCTTCATCACCCATGAAATCTATACCCCAGACATCAAACACCTCACATAACAACATAGGCTGTTGAGGCATCTCTTGTCTTTGTGAAATTGATCCTCCTACCCTCTGACAAGGCTCACAAGTGCTGCAAATCCTCTCCGCATATTTGAAGATGGAAGGCCAGTAGAAACCGCAATCCAGCACCCTACGAGTTGTTCTTTGAATCCCCAGATGACCACCAAGTGAGGAGGCATGACAAAATTGCAGGACCGAGTCAATCTCATGACAAAACTACTCAATCCCATATATTCAGTGAAATCAAAATAAGATGCATGCATGCTTTCAATCCATAGATTGCACAACAGATGTCACACACTATGAATGATCAATCCACTAAGCAAAAAATGCACTCATGAAAATTAACAGTTCAAACCAAGCAAGTGTTTCACTCAATCACTCAAGTGTTTAAGGTGGCACTCCAACTCTCCGTTGTTCACAAGTCACATGAAACAAAATAGCAATTCATCTTAAACACTCAACATCTTTACATGCAAATGCCATCAAAAGGACTTTTCCAAGGCTTGTAATGAGGTTGGGCTAACAAGAAAAATTGGCTTTTCCGGAAAACAAAATCCTTGAGTTAAAAGAGCTTTCATAATATTTAACAATTAAGCACAATTCTCTTTCTCACCAATCTCACTTATTCCCAACTTCTTCCCTTTTCTTTTCTTTTTCATTGAGCTCATCTTCATGCTTTTCTTCTTTTCTTTTCTTTTTCTCATGAATTTTTCTTTTCACAACATTTGAGCTCAATGCCTTTCACTTGCTTTTCAATTTTCCCCCATATAACCCCAAACTTGAACCTTTTCATCACATACAATTAAGCTCATCCCAACTGAAGGTGAAGAATTTCAAGACAAGGGTTCACAACCTGTTTAAGGCTAAGGTTCAAAGAGGGTATAATATTTCAAGCATTTTGGGTGAAAATTTGGCTAGAGAAGGGTTCTCAAAAATGGCCTTGATCATATGACATTCATATGCAATTCAATCAATCATCGAGATTAAGGAAATATCATTCATGTTTTCCTGTGAACAATGCATACAACAATAAAAACTCATACAACATGCTTTCTTACACAAATTTCATTCATACACCCTGCTTAGCATCGTAACCACAATCATAAGTCATCACCCATCTGTTTCACAGAATATCAACATGCATTGCAACTCAATTCTCATCCACATCAAATCCTCATCAAATAGGCTCATCATGCAAATCATTCAGTCAAACATCTTCAGAAAAAGTATTTAAGCCAAGCATACACACGAAAAATAAAATTCAACCTATTCTAAGAATTTAAATGCAAAGATAAGAGAGAGAATCTAGGTTGCCTCCTAGTAGCGCTTGTTTAACGTCACGAGTCTGACCCAAACCTGTTTAGCACTTGTCAGTAAGTGCAATACCTTCCAACACCCATCAGTAGGTGTGCCTTCCTGGAATCCTTCAGTGGATTCACAAATCTTCTAGTATCCCTCGGTTGATGTTAATCATTACTGCCATCAAAAGCAGCGCATAACCAAAAATAAAAAAATAAAAAATAAATAAATAAATCAAATCAAATCAAATCAAATCAAATCAAATCAAAT
>NW_014543429.1:1077100-1078474 GCF_000741045.1 Vigna radiata var. radiata | reverse complement strand
AAAAAAAAAAATTCAGAAACTGGGTTGCCTCCCAGTAAGCGCTCTTTTAACGTCATTAGCTTGACCTGGTAGAGTTCAAACGCCTATCAGTAGGTGTTGATACTCCCTTTTGCTTGCTATTCTTTTCTTTTTCTTCTTTCAGCTGAAATTCTTCAGAAAATTAAGAACTCCAAGCACCTCTTTCCATGTTTCAATCATAGGAACTTTAGTCTCCAACTTCTTGAAGATCGCCAACTTGAACTTATTTCCCTTCCTATGATTTTTCTTTTTATGAGGAAGATGTTTTTCATGTGATCTTTTCTTCTTTCCTCTCTTCCTCTTTTTCTCAACCTTCTCCTTCTTCCAATTTCTTTTTTTCTTTTTTCTTATTTTCTTATTTTTTTCTTTTTTCTCAACCACTGCTTTTTCTTTCTTCTCATCTTTCTCTCCCTCAGTCAACCTTTCTACTTCATCTTCCTCTATTTTCTCCTCTTCTATCTCTTCCGTAGCAACAACTTTTGCTGTTTTTATTTCCTCTTTCTTTTCTTCTTTTATTTTCTCCTCATATACCTCTATCTCTTCTTCTTCTGTCTTTTCCTCCTTGACAACCTCATCATTTCTAGAGATAGTGGCTTGATATTCTTCTTTAGGGTTAACTTCAGTATTATCCCTAATAATGCCCANAGACTTCAATACCTTTGTTATCTCGTCTTCCTCTATCTTCTCTTCATCAATGACCTTGTCAACCTCAAAGATAGTGGCTTGACATTCTTCCTTAGGGTTAACTTCAGTATTAGCCCTAATAATGCCCAGAGACTTCAACGCACAAAAGTGTTGTTCCTACAATAAACGTTCTTTAGCTTCCCCCAGTGTTTCTTTTCGCGAAGAGGAATGTTGCCCAAATTGGCTATGATACATGTTTGAATGAGGTTCCCATCAGTGGTTGAAACTATTTTGGTAGAATTGAGTGCCTACAAAATCAAATTCTTGTCCAAATAGAACAAAAATAAAAATAAACATAAAATCAAGTCAAATTCAATCAATCCACACTACTAGAAAAATAAACCTCGAGTCCCCGGCAACGGATTGGCAAGCCTACCAAATCGTTCAAGTAATAAAAATGGTAAGACCAAGTCTCGTTTTCCCCAAGAGACTCGAAAGGCTTTATCGTTCGTGTGAATTAAAATAATAAGACTTGAAAATAAAAATTAATAAATTGGGTAAGAGAATAAAATATAAACATGCAAAAGTGATTGATTCAAATGACAAGAAGAAAACAATGGATGAATGGAGTTGTTGAGGGTTTACAAATTCATCTAATCCGCTCTCTCTTATTTACTCCTCTTGAATTATTAGTTTGATTAATTAATTGTCATGCAACTTTCTTAGCCTACC
>NW_014543429.1:1062320-1076790 GCF_000741045.1 Vigna radiata var. radiata | reverse complement strand
GATAAAGGCATTAAGCACATATGAGAACCCAACAATTAACAATCAAAACATATGGAAACCATATAAATAATCAAGAGTTTCAATAAAAGAGAGTATCAAAAGATTACATTGTCTCCCCCAACAACAATAGGGTTTAGTTCACCATTTTCATGGTGAATCTAGATGAAAAATGGAAGAAGAATGGAAAAGCAAACCCTAGAAAAGATGAAAAGGAGCCTAAGCATCCAAGAGATCCTCTCCAGAGAGCAAAATTAGGTCTAGCCGCCCCCTACTATTAAAAGAATGCATCTAAACTCGCAATAGGGCTATATATAGGTGAGGAGCGCAACTAAAAACAGGCCCAAGCCCAGTAGACAACCGCCCGGCAATATAAGTGTGGCGCCTGGCGGTTTCCTTCAAAACCGCCTAGCGCCAATGTTAGGCGCCTACTCCTCGCCCTAGACCGCCCGGCGGTGTAAGTTGCCGTCGGTCGGTGCGTCGACTCTTCAAATCTTCAATTTTTTTCTCTTTTCTTGAGTCTACGACCTATATCTTCAACTCCATTCTTCACTTTCTCAAAATAGCTACAAAACAATGCAAAACAAGCATAATATCGCTAAAAACAGCTTTTGACTCTCTACAGACTCATTTATTGAGTTTTGCGTGATTCTAAGCTCATTCTAAGTAGTAAAGGGTGTAATTCGATCTAAAATGACATATGAAAATAACTGTTTTTCAACATTCATTACCCATGAAATCTATACCCCATACATCAAACACCTCACAGAACAGCATAGGTTGTTGAGGCATCTCTTGTCTCTGTGAAATTGATCCTCCTACTCTTTGACGAGGCTCACAGGTGCTGCATATCCTCTCCGCATCTTTGAAGAAGGAAGACCAGTAGAAACCGCAATCCAGCACCCTACGAGTTGTTCTTTGAATCCCCAGATGACCACCAAGTGAGGAGGCATGACAAAATTGCAGGACCAAGTCAATCTCATGGTCCAGAATGCATCTCCTAGTAACCTGGTCACTGCACAACTTCCACAGATAAGGGTCATCCCAAACATAATACTTAGCATCACTCTTAATTTTAGCAATTTGAGCACGTGATACTAAGGGAGGAAAAACAGAAGCAACCAAATAATTCACAATGTGTGCAAACCAAGGAGTATGGTGATATAGTAGCTCCAGCCATGGACGTGGTTTGAATTGCAGTGGAAGATGTTAACACTCGAACAGAGGCGGCAGAGGAGTTTGCTTGGGGTTTGGCAGCCATATGCAGAGATGAAATAGTGATTTAGTTGGTGGATGAAGAGTTGTTTGGAGGATGAGATCTCTAGCTCAAACGACCTTCACTGGAAGGAAGCTAGGTGGAGAGGGAAAGCTCAATTTAGAATGACTTTTGGACAGAGTTTTGGGCTGGAAAAGCTTCAGCAGAGCAAAACTCATATATATCATCAAAAGTTTTTGCCTAAGCTGATACAAGCAAATTTATAATGAACGACCCAGGCTATGGACGGTGTAGATGGTTGTGGAAGAAGCTTAGATCTCCACACGTGACAGCGGTGAGCGATGTGTGTTCTTCTTTTGGAAAATGCAAGGAAACATGCTATGCGTGGGCAGCCAACGTTCCAACCGAATCACGTACCAGATGTGGTGATGGTGAGATACATGTGTATTCTTCTTAAGGCAGCTCCATGCTTACTATTCTCACCCCCCTTCCCTTTGTGTAAATGAGTTTTTTGTCCTTCTTCTCGGGTTGGATAGTCCATGGTGTCCTAGCCTTATTGGACCCTACAAAACAACCATATAAGTATTAAAAAGAAATCATTCTAAGACTCTTAGAAAAAGAAAATCAAGAAAAAGTCTTTCTTCACTCCCCTTTCTTAGCCTTAGCTTTAGTTAGTACTCCTTTGAATGGAATGCCCTAAATGGGATTCCATCATACCCTCCCTCTTGAAACACAATTTGTCCTCAAATCGGGAAGATATAAAGAAGCACAACTTTGGTTTGTCACTTTCCTCCTGGATCAAAAACATATCTACAATAAGCATCAAACATATCTCCAATTAGTATCAATCCAAGAAAGAAATTTTTTGTGGAAGTAACTTGAGAATAAGAACTTTGTTATATATTTTTAAGGAAATTTGAAAGTCCTAATTCACAAGTCACTTTTCTTTTATCTTGAGTTTCTTGTATCCCTAAGGGTAACAATAACTCAAGATTTAAATTGCCATATTTTGAAGAAGGTAGTATAATAGGAAATGGTATGGCAATTTGTCTAAAAGAGAAATTATCATGAAAAGACTTGAAGATATTTGAAGAATTAAAGGATTGGAAACCTTCTCTTTTTGGTTCCCTTGTAATTGTAGGAGTAGAATTTGCCATTAGTAGCAATTGCTCCTTTTCTCTATCTTCTTACTCTTGTAATTTTCTCTTCTTTTCTTTCTCTCTCTTCTCTCTTTCTCTTCTCTCTTCTTCTTCTCTTTTCTCTTCTTCTCTCTTCTCTTCTTTCTTCTTCTTGTTTTCTCTCTTCTTTTTCTCTTCTCTCTTTTTCTTCTTTCTCTCTTTGCTCTTCTTCTCTCCTTTCTTCCTTTTTTCTCTCTTGTTCTCTTCTTTTAATCTCTCTTTCCCTTTTCTTATCCTTAATCTCTTTAAGTCTATGCCCAAATTCTAACTCTCTCCTAAGAAACCCATGATCACTTAAACTCTCAAGAAACATTTTTCCATCTTCAATGCAATTTCTAATTAATTCTAAGTTTCTTTTAATGCTTGAAGGCACAAACTTTCTTCTCATGCAAGCTTTTAAATCATACCAATCCCTAATGGTGGACTTTCTACCTTTCCTAACATGGTATTGTCTTTCATCCCACCACTCTCTTACATGTTTTTCTAACCTAGAGAGATAAATGCTAAGAACATAAGATTGACTCTCTCTATAAAACCAAGGATCTATTTTATCAACCTCTTTTTCCCAAGCTAGGTATGTTAATGCACCTATGTCTTTACCAAAGAATGGAATATTCCTAGCTTTCTTTAACATTTCATCAACATTATCTAATCTAGAAGACCTATATGAACTATAACAAAACATCTTTGCTTCTAAAAGTTTTCTTAATCTAAAGGACTAAAAGCTTCCACTTTAGACAAATCCCAGGTAAGAGAGGTGAACCACAAGGGTTGCTTAAATACCAAATCTTTGCCTTAGCCAGATTTGCCTTAAGCTACTAACTAATTATCCTTTAAATGAAAATCACTTTTAAAATCAAAGGACTCAACTTAAACAATTAACAGACTCTATGACCCCTAAAACGTGAACACATAATCACGGACTCTAATGTGACAAAAGTCACACCTAAACACGTAAAAACAAGAATTTAAACACAAATCAAACAAGAACACTTGCCAAGAGTTAAAAGAGCACCAAGGACTCTCACACACCACTTGGACTTTCAATGGCCTTTTACAAATAAAAGAAACTATCATAAGAAAAAACTATTTCAA
Source organism: Vigna radiata var. radiata (assembly GCF_000741045.1). NCBI lineage: Eukaryota > Viridiplantae > Streptophyta > Magnoliopsida > Fabales > Fabaceae > Vigna > Vigna radiata. The sequence continues at coordinate 1,073,304 of NW_014543429.1, read as the reverse complement.
ATTCAAAACAAGATAAAACAACTCAAGTGTTGTTGCCACGGGTTTTTCCAATTTCCTTGTATTGGACAGCTTCTCGACACTTTGAAGTCTTCTAGCTTTTTGGATTCAAATTTCCCTTCTCAGTTTTGTTGTTGCAGCTTAGAAGGTTCAATGCTTTCCACGGTTCAGTGACTTTGCTGTAAACCGCAAATACTGCAGAATGAAATAAGCATTGTTGTGGTGATGATGCTGCTGTTTTAAATGGTCTAGTTTTGGCACTATCTTGCAGCCATGTGTGCTTCTAATTTCCAGAATGTTGGAGCTTATCACCCACCGGGTTTAATTCCTGCACAAATAGATTACACCAAGAGCAACAACTCTTCCAAATTGAGCAAAATATTAATGAATTCAATTGGCCAAAATCATTGGCTTGAACAGCTAGAGAGGAATAACCAAACTGGTTAAAATAGTGTTGTATGGAAACTGCAATTTGACTAGTTGTACAAGTCCAAAATAATGTCCAAATAAACAAAATAAAACCAGTTTTCTCAATTTTGTTCCAAAAGTCAATTTGACTATGTGAGTTGCACTCCAACCAATGAATGTTTTGTGTTAGAATTTCAATTTTCCAAATCTAATTGATATGTCATGACTAAAAAAGTAATTGAATGCAGCTTTTCAATTAGGAATACTCCTTCTTGCAGTCAAAGCTAGTGGACTTTAGGTGCAACACTCAACACTCACGTTGTGCACTGATTTTAGTCACTCCACAATTGCTCACAACTTGCAGTAACTACTCTCAAATGAGGCTTAATGCATAACAGATTTTTAGCTACTACACTCTTTTCTCTCTGTCTAGAAAATTGCTAAACCAATAACAAGTGCTTTTCAAATCAAGTGAAATGAAATACAAAGAAAAGGCAAGTTAAAAGTTGTGTGCAGCTCTGGACTCTCGCAAGGAAAAGTGAATTATCCAATTCACACTAATCTCACGGCTGCAAGTGAAATGCACTCTGCTGCTGCACCAAAAAATCAACTTCAAATTGATCTTTCCTTACTCCAATCTACTCCCTAAGATGCTACCAGTGTTGTACTACCACCTGAGATGATTCTGAACCCAACAAAGAGCTTAAACAAGCCACCATCAATCAATTTCGAATGCAGAAAAACAACTCTGCTGCTGCCAAAAATTACAGATTCAGAATGCATTAGTGTCTTTTTATCAAACAGCTTATGTGCAGAATTTTCAAACAATTCAAATCAAGCAAGTAAAGGCTAGCAATAATGGGTGGCACTCAAAATGATCTTAGGAAAGGCTCTAGAGTGGATTAAGAAAGCAAGAAACAATTATAAGTTGCATATACAGTGAATTCGAACTCAAATTCAAAATTAGGCAAAAGTGTTTGATGAAATGCCTAAGAGAAATTCTGTGAATGATGCACCAGATTTGAAAAATTAACTTGGCACTGGTTCACACAGCCTTTTACTATGCAGTCTTTTGTTAAATCTGAACTGTACACTTTTTTTTTAAGCAATTGAACTAAGCTTTTGCTACCAATTTAAAATAGAATTCGGTGCATAAATCACTTCAAACAATCAAAACCAGAAATCTGCAACTTATAGTAGAAAAAGTGTTGAAAATTGGTGGTTTAATTGGCAATTTTGCACAAACAAGCTTGAACACTTAATTTTATGATTTGAGCAACTTTGTTTGACCAAATAGAACTTGTATAAGCTGCCAGCAGAGGCTAATTAATTGCAAATCAAAATTTTACTGTATGAGTTGCTCATTAACACCAAAATCGGTCCAATTCACCAACCAAATTTTCATAGAAGATTCAAATTGAACTGAAGACAACTTTTATCGCTCTAGGACAGCAAATCAAACTTAAACAAGACTCTAGGAATGCATTATAAGATGTCGAGAGGTGAGTTCTATGCTGGACAGATTCAAAAAATTCAAAAACTCAGAAACTTCAGTCAAGGAAAATATAGTTCGGTCAAGCTGCTAACACAATGATTTCTGCACCTTTGCATAATAGTGCAACCAATTTTCTTGTCTTGGACAAGTTACTGTGCATATGGTAGGCACACTTTACAGTTGCAGCAATCCAAACACAACTAGATGACAAATCCACACAGTGTAGTTTCAGTAAAACTAAAATCAGTTTCACACGGTGCAGACTCAAACAATTTAGAATCAGATTTGGTTGCTGTGAAAATTGGTACTATACTGTGATGGTATTCAAGATGCACCGAGCTCGTTAATCATTGCTCTGGTGTGTGCATCTATTGAGAACCAATTCCAGATTTACAGTTTTTTTTTTAAACACAGTTTCAACTTCAGAAATTAGACAAGACTGAACACAACTAACATGACTGGACAAACAATTCAGATTTAAAAGTAAAAGACTCAACGCAATGATGTGAACCGATTAAATCGAGAAGAAATAAAGCAACGAAAAGCTGGAACAAAGAAATTACTCACGTGAAATCTACTGGAATAAAGAGAATTAATGAAACAGTGCACAGGATAAAAAAAAACACGAAGGAAATGTATGGACAGAATAGAATGAAAGGAAACAGATACTCAGCTAAAGCATGATGCAGAACCTAGGCTCTGAATACCACTTGATAGAGTAGCTCCAGCCATGGACGTGGTTTGAATTGCAGCGGAAGATGTTAACACTCGAACAGAGGTAGCGGAGGAGTTTGCTTGGGGTTTGGCAGCCATATGCAGAGATGAAATAGTGATTTAGATGGTGGATGAAGAGCTGTTTGGAGGATGACATCTCTAGCTCAGACAAAAGCTCAATTTAGAATGACTTTTGGATAGAGTTTTGGGCTAGAAATGCTTCAGCGGAGCAAAACTCATATATATCATCAAAAGTGTTTGCCTAAGCTGATACAAGCAAATTTATAATGAACGACCCAAGCTATGGACGGTACAGATGGTTGTGGAAGAAGCTCAGATCTCCACACGTGGCAGCGGTGAGGGATGTGTGTTATTCTTCTGGAAGATGCAAGGCAACATGCGTGGGCAGCCAACGTTCCAGCCGAATCACGTACCAGATGTGGTGATGGTGAGATACATGTGTATTCTTCTTAAGGCAGCTCCATGCTTGCTATTCTCACCCCCCTTCCCTTTGTGTAAATGACTTCTTTGTCCTTCTTCTTAGGTTGGATAGTCCATGGTGTCGTAGCCTTATTGGACCCTACAAAACAACTATACAAGTATTAAAAAGAAATTATTCTAAGACTTAGAAAAAGAAGATCAAGAAAAAGTATTTCTTCACTCCCCTTTCTTAGCCTTAGCTTTAGTTAGTACTCCTTTGAATGGAATGCCCTAAATGGGTTTCCATCATAGGGTGAGAAGAAGAAATCATAATCAAACTCTCATCAGGAAAATCATCCTGGATAGGCAACACATGAGTCTGATCCCCAGCTCTCTCAATCCTGCTGAGGTGATCTGCAACCAAGTTTTGTACTTCACTCCGATCTTTAATCTGCAAGTTAAACTCCTGGAGTAGTAGCATCCACCTGATCAATCTAGGCTTTGACTCAGCCTTTTTCAATAGAAACTTTAGAGTTGCATGGTCAGTATACACAATAACAAGAGAACCAAGCATATACGACCTAAATTTATCTAGGGCAAAAACAATTGCCAACAACTCTTTCTCAATCGTGGTGTAGTTTGCTTGGGCAACATCCAAAGTGCGGGAAGCATAGTAGATCACTCGAGGCAGCTTATCAATTTTCTGTGTCAGGACAACTCCCAAGGCATAATTTGACGCATCACACATGACCTCGAATGAGGTTGTCCAATCTGGTGCCTGAATGATCGGAGTGGTGGTCAAAGCTTCCTTCAGGCAGTCAAACGCCTGCTTGCACCTGTCATCAAACTCAAAGTCGATGTCCTTCTGCAGCACTCTGGACAAGGAAAGCGCCTTCTTGCTGAAATCCCTGATGAAGTGCCTGTAGAAACCTGCATGTCCTAGAAAAGATCTAACCTCTTGCACGCAATAGGGGTAAGGCAACTGTGAAATCACAAATATCTTAGCAGGATCTACCTCTATTCCCTTTTTAGAAATAATATGCCCTAGAACCAAACCTTGTTCAACCATGAAGTGACATTTCTTAAAATTGAGAACAAGGTTTGTTTCTATGCATCTTTTCAAAACTTTTTCCAGACTGTCTAAACATATATCAAAAGAGGATCCATAAACAGTAAAGTCATCCATAAACACCTCTATGCAACTCTCAATAAAGTCGCTAAAAATGCTAAGTATGCACCGTTGGAATGTACCAGGGGTGTTGCATAGGCCAAAAGGCATCCTCCTATAGGCAAAAGTGCCAAAGGGGTAGGTGAATGTGGTTTCCTCTTGATCCTCAGGCGCAATGTTTATTTGAAAGTAACCAGAAAAATCATCAAGAAAACAGTAATGAGATTTACCTGTCAGGCACTCCAGCATCTGATATATGAATGGCAGGGGGAAATGGTATTTCCTGGTCGCTTGATTCAACTTCCTATAGTCAATGCAGACTCTCCATCTGTTCTGCACTCTTGTGGGAATCAACTCATCCCTCTCATTTTTCACAATCGTGAGGCCAGTCTTCTTGGGCACAACATGTATGGGGCTCACCCACTAACTATCTGATATGGGGTAGATGATCCCAGCTTGCAAAAGCTTCGACACCTCCTTCTTGATAACGTCCATAATCACTAGGTTTTGCCTTCTCTGCGGCTGTCTCACTAGCTTTGCCCCATCTTCCAACAGAATCCTATGCATGCATGTGGAAGGGCTAATACCGGGGATGTCCGTCAAACTCCAACCTATGGCCTTCTTATGCTCCCTCAACACATCAAGCAACCTCTCCTCTTGAACAGAATCAAGGGAGGTGGAAATGATCACCGGTTTCCTCTCATCATCCTCTAAGTACACGTACTTAATGTTTTCTGGGAGCTGTTTCAACTCAAGAGTGGGTTCCTGCAAGTCAGATTCAAGTGTACTTCCTGCAACGTGGTTAATGCATTCTGACTCTAAAGAATGAACAGGTAAAGGCAGAAAACCCATCTCAGCACAATCAAGATCAATATCCATCATAGGTATATCAACAACATCATCAATATCATCCAAATCATCAAAAACACGCATATCATCAAAAACACGCATATCATCAAAAACACGCATATCATCAATAACCTGGACATCATCAATACCCTAGACATCACAATTCTCATCCAAATCAACATCCAATTCAACATCATATTCAAATCCTGATTCAAACCCAGATATTATGCATGAATGTACAAAAGATAGAAAAGAATGTTTCTTCTCATACATAGAACGAAAATCATCAACAATGAACTCATCAACAATGTCATCCAATGTATCAATTCTAAACACAGAATGGTCCTCAGTTGGATATTTCATGGCATCAAGGATATTAAAATGCANAACAATATCAGCAAATTCCATAGACAATGTCCCAACATATACATCAATCTTGGTACGGGCAATTTTCAAAAATGGCCTACCTAAAATTAAGGGGGCAGATCCATGAGAGAAACCGTCCTCCATCTCCAAAACATAGAAATCAGTAGGAAATATCAATTCACCTACCCTAACCAAGACATCCTCTATGTAACTTGTCGGGTGGGTAATACTCCTATTGGTCAACTGAATGACCACACCCGTGGTTTGCAAAGGACCAAGAGACAAAGATGTATATATAGACAAAGGCATGAAATTTATAGATGCACCCAGATCAAGCATAGCATTTTCAAATTTACTATTCCCAATCACACAAGGAATGCAAAACATACCTGGGTCCTTGCACTTTTCGGGAATGTGCGGGACCGACTTACCAATAAGAGCTGATACATTCCTTCCCATGCTGATCCGTTCATTGCCCTTCATCTTCCTCTTGTGTGTGCACAAATCCTTCAAGAATTTGGCATATTTTGGTATCTGCTTGATGGCATCGAGTAGAGGTATGTTCACCTCTACCTTCCTGAAGGACTCCAGAATTTCCCTATCCACCTCTTCCGTCTTTTTGCTAGGAAGTTCCCGTGAAGGGAATGAAAGAGGGATAGGTCGGTCAACATAAAGGAGAAGGTGCGGCAGCGGTGGTGGTGGAAGAGGGAGAAGATCCACCTGAAGAAGAACCACCGGCTGGAGAAGAAGATCCACCCACCTCAAATGCCCTGAGTGGACCGTCATGGTCATCCTCTCTAGGACAAGTGGCAGGCATGGGTGTACGTGTAGAAGCAGGATTTAAAGGCACAATAATCTGCTTCCCTAATCTAAGGGTTATGGCACTCACATTCCTCAAATTCTACACAGTCTGGGATGGTAGCTTATCAGAATTATGAGACTGCACCTAGTTTATCTGAGTAGCCATCTGACCCATCTGGTTAGTGAGACTTTGTATGGAAGCTCTAGTCTCCTGCTGAAATTACATGTTATCTTTCTGAAATTGCAGGTTTTGCATATTCATCTGTCTCACTAACTCTTCCAATGAAGGTTCAGACGAATTGGAAAGTTGGGCAGCCGGTTGGGCAGGTGCCTCTTGCTACTGTTGTTGCTGTTGTTGCCTCTGGTGTTGTTGCATAGGTGGAGGACATATCTGTTAGGTGCTCCAGCATTCTGGAAAGGTGGCGCCTGTTACTGATGCTGTGGCGCATTGTTCCGTCTAAGATTAGGGTGATTCCTCCACCCTGAGTTGTACCTGTTGCTGGACAAGTCATGATTTGGCTGTTGTGGTTGCCTGTTGTTATATATGTTAGTAGCATAAGCTTGAGGCGAATCAAAGGCAGCTGATGGCTGCAAAGTAGGACAAGCATCTGTGTAGTGGTCACCAGAAGTACAAACAACACATAATCGTGCAACAGATGCGGATGAAGCTGTAGGTTTCTGGTTGGCTGCCAATTGTGTCACTAGCTTCGCAAGAGATTCAATTTTGTCTTCCAACTTGCTTTCAATGGCTGATAAAGATTGGGCAACAACATCATGTACGCCTCTCACCACAATGGCATCATTCCTGGCGCTAATCTGCTGGGAGTTGGAAGCCATCTTCTCAATCAATTGCCTGGCCTCAGCAAGTGTGGTGTCTCCAAGCGCTCCACCACTAGCAACATCAATCATACCCCGACCCATGTTGTTCAAACCTGATGGTATCGTAGGGGGTAATTTTCGAAGAGTATAACGTAGCGGAATTAAAACTTAGAGAGCGTATAAGCGTGTTCGGTCACTGTTAAAACGAAGTTGGTCCTTTTTCGCAAAAATAATTTTCTTTCAGAAAATTAATCAGACAGTTAATATACGTAAACTAAAATGAGTGTAGGGAATAGAAAAATCACACAAGTATTTTTATACTAGTTCGATTCAACAGAATCTATGTCCAGTTGTTAATCACTATAAAGAGTGATTAATAGTTCCACAAAAAACAATCTCACATATTACAATTAAGTGAATAATAGTAAGATAGATAAACCTTCCTTCGACGAGCGAGTCGGAAGAAGACCACTCTACCAACTTGAAGAGAACCTCTCCGGCAATCGACCAACGATTCGCGAGCTTCTCCTTTCACAAGACCAGGCAGAGCACCTTGCTAACTCGAAGAGAGTCTGCTCCGACTATCGACACACGATACGCGAGCCTCTCCTTTCACGAGACCAGGCAAGGGAACAATGAACAAAGCTTCTTAGAACGTTCCTCTGACACACAGTGTTCTATTAAGCTTTCTTAGTTCAAAAACGTTGCTTCTGAAGATTTCAAAAACCAATTATATAGCCAAATACACTGAATGCCAAAGGTCAGCTCCCAACTGCCATGAATAATCGATTATTGTAAGTGATAATCGATTATTCAAGTTCGTTACAGAGTTTTCAAAAAGTGATAATCGATTATATGAAGTGATAATCGATTATTCAAGTATGACTTGTGATAATCGAATATTGCTTCATGGTAATCGATTATTCTAGTATAAAATGCAAGTGATGATCGATTATAGCTTGTCCATAATCGATTATTCAAGTTAAAAATACAAGGTTTAAGATTTTCCTACTACATCCAAATTCTACAAGTTGCTTTTTAAATAAATCTAATGTTNTNTTTAAATAATACTTCTTGCAGCATCATCAAAATAATTCTTCAGGTTTTACCAATGCTCCTTATTGGTAACAAAACCCTCATAGAAATACTGGATAAGGAGTTGCTCAAGTATTTGATGGTGGGGACANCTTGCACAAAGTGTCTTGAATCTCTCCCAATACTCATACAAGCTTTCTCCACCAAGCTGCCTAATCCNAGTGATGTCTTTCCTGATAGTTGTGGTCCAGGATGCTGGGAAAAATTTCTCCAAGAACAACCTTAATGAGTCGATATTTTATTGATTTCACTTAGCTTATGGTACCGAATTTAATCAGGGAATTATGCTTAAATGTTCGATATTTTCCTGCTTTCGCTAATAGTGCTTAATTTGACCGGAAATTCTAATTTTAATTAATTTGAATATTCTTATTTGCATTATTATTTTCAGGGAAAATTTTGGAAACACGATTTGGGACATTGGGATAAAGAAAAAATAAATTCAAAACTCTCCACAAATGAAGTGTGGACAACACGAAGGGCACTATGGTGATTTTACCCTTTGGGCTTATGAGAAAGGGGTGCAACATGTTGAATTTGGGGGTGCACACGGAAAGGCAATAGCTGCCACCCACTTGCTGCACGTGAATTCTACTACATGGATTCAATAAAAAAAAAAAAAAAACACTTCCACCATCCTAATTCATGGTCCAACTGCATCCTTCTTCCAAGTGATGCTCACACGGCCTGCACCACACACAATTCATTTTTAAATGAAAGCATACAGCTGATCCACATCTAGCAGGTCCAATGTTGAAGCAGAGAAAAAGGTCCAACAGCTTGGTCTAATCTTCACATTTTCAGCAGCAAATTTAGAAGCCCACGGTCATGTAAGAAGCTCCTTCACGGCCCAACACCACCTCTTCACGAACGACCCACACTTGGTTAGAGGTGTCACGGACAACAGCATCCAGCAGCATGCTCATTCCTTTTTGACTAAAGAAGAGTAGCTGCACCCAATGGAAAATGCCACGACTTATGTGCAATTCAGATTTGGAGCACCAAGCTACATCAGGACGTTACAGAGCTTAAAAAGAATACACCACCCGAGGAGTGCAACAAGCAAAGTGTTGTGCGCAGCAATTCATTCCATTCTCCATCCAGCTAAGCAACACGATTTTGGGCTGAAACAATTAAACAACAACATGTTTTGGCAGCACATGGAAGCTTGGAGAACCTAGAAGCTACGGGAGGATGTCCATCACGTAGTGGCAGCAGAAAGAAATCCAGTTGCGACATCAATCTTCACACATTGCACCACATAAAATCATGGCCTACATCACACAATCTCACGGCCTGCAGCTGGTTGAGGAAGCAACTCTTTCGTTCAGCAGCTTGGAAGTAAGCTCGGCCCAGTAGTAAGCTTGCAGCAACACGTCTTGCATGGTCTCAGTCCAGCTTCACACCAGCAGCCTCCATGCACACAACATCACGATCCAGCTGCAAGAAGTGTAGCGGCCCAACAGTAGACAGCAGCACATGAAGCATCACGCAGGCAGCGACGTTCAACATCTTCACACGGGCCAGCAAAGAAGGCAACAAACAAAATAAACTCCACGGTTCAGCAAGGATTGGATTTGCAGCAGCCCACGTGTGTGCTTGAAGAGGCGCGTCTAGCATTTGGAGAAGCAGCACACTAACCAGCTTTGAAGAGGTGCAAACAGCGGGCTGACTCATTAGAAGATCCATCACGAGAAAAAGAGGTGTGTGCTGGCTAGAGAAAAAGAAGTAAAGTTGTCATGGGCTCTATCTTTTTGCACATCCAGTAGCTGCCACCGAGAAAGATGCCACCGAGAAAGAAAAAAAAAACTAGCTCATGCTTTGATATGTTCAGCTTTTGAGAAGGAGCTCATGGATGGACTTGGGCTGCAGCATGTGAAGAATTAAGGGCATTAGCAGTCCGCGGTCCAAAGGTGGGATGTAGGGCAGCTGCTAAAAAGAAGAAAGGGAGGCATAACTTAGATATATAACCCTAGGGAGATTCCTAGGACACGAGAAGCCGCCACCGAGAGAGCACTTCACTTTTGTTTTTATATAGCACACAGAGAATTTGAATGGAAGGATACAGATAGTTATTAGACAACACAGTGATTGTTTTTTATCTTTTTAGAGAAAATGCTGCTTCATTTTGGGAAGAGTGATGCACACATTTTGAGAGTTCAACATAGTTTTCTCCTTTTCTTTATTTCTTAATGCTTGGATTAGTCTACAAGTTGAATGCAGTTGAATGATGTTAATATTTTAATCTAATTGCAATGATTTTTCAGTTTGGGTTCTCTTAGTTTCAATGTTAATTATTGTCACTTCCAGCAAGTTAAGTTTATTTTATTATTGTTCATTCATTTCTTTTATTTTACTGTGTCCATGATGAATTTAATTAGTGTTAGGTTAGTCAACTTGCATTGATAGATGCTCACAATATGTCTTACCATGTTTTAATTAGCAGTTTCATTTATATTAGTTTATGCGTCTTGCTTTACTGTTTAATTTATCGTTTCCATGATATCTATTATGTTTGGTTTATTGTTTCCATTCACTATACTGCCTATTCTATTTGGTAGTGATAAATTAACTGTCATGCTAGCTTAATTTAGTCGGGTTGGTCATTAGTGATATTACTTTGTTTCCATGAGATTCTTGCACTTTAATTGTCATACTGCTGCTCTGATTCTTCTCAATATTTAATCTATTATGTGTTTGCCATTAGGTATATGCTTAGTTGCCTACTCGGTGTTTGATCTTCGCTTAGTTGATTACTGATGACTTGGGCCCAAGCCCAATAAATAAAGTCCAATAACCCAATCCAAGGAGAAGGGTAAAAGAGTCATTTCCACAAAGGGAGGGGGTGAGCT
>NW_014543429.1:1049577-1061940 GCF_000741045.1 Vigna radiata var. radiata | reverse complement strand
TCCTCCATATCACACAGTCACCAAATATCAGTTACTTCTGTTGCCAGATTCACTCTTGACTTCCATTGTGCCATTCTCGACGTTCTATGTTGAACTATGCCACTGGACGACGCTATCATTTGGTATTAAGAGCCATGTTGAGGTTTAAGTGTGCGTCGTGAGTTAAGTCACTTCTTCTTTATTCTGCGTTGTCTGCAATTTTTTTTTCTCTGTTTTGAGTTGGTCATGCACTGTTCTATTGATTCTGCCATCACGGATTTCTGATTTCTTTTGATTCTATTGAGTCAAATTTTTTTTATGTCTAGCTTTTCTTTGCTTTGTTTACATTATCATTTTCAATCGGACCATTTCCATGCTTGAGTCATTTTTTTTAATCTCTATTCTATTAATGTTCAAGTCATGTGTTATGCATTGTTTTCTTGTCATTTGAATCTGAAGTAATTGCTTGCAATTTCCAAGTCTTTCGGTAAATCAAGATTGTAAGTTAATTATGTTCATCATCAAAGAGCTATGAAATTCATTTGAATGAGCTTGTTGGCAGATCTACAATCAGATCATTATTTCTACCTCATTTGCATTTAATCTATTACATTGGTTGTGCATCCAATTTTAACAAAGTTGTGAGTTGATTCTACGGCAAATTTCACTTGCTTGCCATTTGAGCAATGAAATGCTTAAGGCATAGCTTGGATGCATTGGATCACTACAGCAAAATGCCTAAAAGTAGTTGGTCAATCTGCATTTGAGTTGTTGAGTCATTTTCTTTGTTTTAAATTTGGTTTGAGCATCTCATTCTGAGCAAACCATCCAATACGTATTTATGCTATTTGGAGCAACTTTCCAGTGTTGTTTTGGAGTCATTTGCCTTGTTTCTAAGTTGTTTGACACTCTGCCTCAAATTTTGGATATTGGAGTTGTTTATTTTGAATTGCACATGAACTGAATATATCAAGTTCTGTTATAAGTGGAATCTGCCAAGAAAAACTAGCCAAACAAGTTTATATTCATCTATCAAACATGTTTGCGCAAGTCCAATTCCAGTCTATACAGTTTTGTGCATTTTCGATGTTCATGTCATCCAATTTTTAGGCACTTTTGATGGCTCAATTTAGTGCTGCAGCAGAATTTGCCTGTACAAACTGAATTTGGTGTTAACCATTAATTGATGGGTGTAGCAGAAGCTTAGGTCCATAAAACATAATTGAAATCATTTTCAAAGAATCTGAAACGATATTAAAAAGCTAACTGGACCAGTACACCCAATTTGCAAAGTCTGCAACTCTAAATTACATGTTCTGCACCAAAATTGAATGTTCTTTGAGACATTTCTACAAACAGTTTGTAAATTTTGCATTGCACATTTAATTTGAGTCCAATTTCCATTTGTGTCTTTTTATTGCTTTTCTAATCTACTCTAGAACAATTCCTAGGATCATTTTGAGGTGCCTCCTTGTTTGCTACCCGATTAATTGCTTGCTTTTGAGTTATTGGCCATCTTGCACACAACCTGTTTGATTAAAGGTTTTGTGGTGTTGTCCATTTGAATGCAAATCTGGTAGCAACTATAATTCGGTATTGGAATTAAAGTGTGACTTGGTGATCTGTGTGAGGTAATTTTTGTTGGTGCAGCATAGCTAGAGAGATCTACACATCAATGGTAGCCTCTTAGGAAGTGGAGTGTGGGCGGAATCAAGTGCAGAAAGCAACTTTCGGTGCAGCAGTAGCAGATTTGTTCTGCATCTTTAGTAGTTGTTTCTGTGATATGTGGCAGAGCAAATTTAACCACCTCCACCCAGCAGCTGATTTAAAACCGGTGATAAGCTCCAACATGCTGGAAAAGTGGAACCATCCTCCACATCCATTGCAGTAAAGTCGAGAGAGTGAATTGGTGGAAATCACAAGGAGTGTTGGCTCTCGGTGCTACAGAAATTGGCCTGCTGATCTGCATAATTTGCTGCAACAACAGCTTGCTTTAGACCGTTCCTTGAAGCCAAAATTAACAGCTTCACATGTCTGCAACTGTGAGATTTGAATACAACACCTATGCAGAATTGGTCTGGAAAGTATTGAATAATTGGCTCTAGCAGTGGAATCAGCAACTGTAAAACTACTGCAGCAGTGCTTATATGAACCACTGAATGAACACACTTGTGACCATCAACACTTAGTAGTTTTTTTGAAAAGCAAAGGAGAATATATAAGGCTGCAACAAGTAAATTGGGACAAACCGTGGCAGCAATACTTGAGTTGCTTTTGTTTATTTTTTTAAATAGGTTTTTCTTATGTTAGTTCTTTTATTTGTAAAACGCCATTGAAAGTCTAAGTGGTGTGGAAGAGTCCTTGGTGCTCTTTCAACTCTTGGCAAAACTTTTCTTGTGTGTGTTTTAATTTTCTGTTTTGTTTAGGGGTATAGGATAATCAGAGTCCGATTAGAGTCTGCATGTATTTTTTGTTCGTGTGTGAGTCATGTCTGCTTTGTTGTTAGAATTAATTTTACTTTCAAGGGTATTTAGGGAGTAGCATAAGGCAAATCTGGCTAAGGCAAGACTTGGTACTTAAGCAATCTTAGTGGTTCACCTCTCTTACCTGGGATTTGTCAAGTGTGAAATCATTAAACTCTTTAGATTAGAAGAACTTTTAAGAACAAAGGATGTCTAGTCATAGGATTAGTGAATTTGATAAGCAACTTAGTCTTAGGACCATAATGAAAAAGATTGGGAAGTTAGAAGAGAGTTTGGCTCAAGATAAGTTTAATAGGAAGGTACAAAGCTCAATCATTCAAAATGAACTTAGAGTCATACAAAAAGAACAAAAGAATCAAAGAAATCAAGAGCTTTTAAGAGAACTCATTCAAAAGGGTAAAGCATTTATTCAACATATAAGTGAGTTTTCTTATCAGGAAAGAGAATTTAGAGATAAACTCATGAAGTTCTTGAATGAGGGAAGTAAAAGAGACATTGAGTGAGAACGTAGGAAATTACATGAAAAAATAGAAAGACGCAAAAGAAGTAAAGAGAGAAAAAGAGAAGAAGAAAGAAGAAGAGAAAGAGAGAGGAAGAGAGAACAAGAGAGAAAAGAAGAGGAAGAAAAAGTGAAAAGAGAAGATGAAGCAAGAAAGAGAAGAGAAGAGAGGGAGAGAGAAAGACAAGAGAAAGAAAAGAGACAAAGGGAAGAAGTTGAAAGAAAAGAAATGGAGGAAAAGGAAAAAGAGCAACTAAGGGCAACATCTCCTCTTACACTTACAATAGAACCTAGTCCATTAAGGGGAGGTTTATTATCCTTTCACTTTTCTCCATTTATTGAAATTCCAAAATCTCACTTTTCTTTCTAAGAAATTGCCATGCCATCTTTAAAACTGTTAAAACCTTCAATACATGGCAATTTACAACTTGGGTTAGGGTTACTTTTATGGATACCACTAACTCAAGAGACAAATAAAATTTCAAAAGAAGAACGGTTTCTTTGTAGCATTAAACTTGAAAATTTTAAAATTAAGAAACCTTCTTCTAAACATGTTCTTTTATACATTTTGTTGGGTCACAGAAAACTAATTAGAGATATGTTTGATGCTTATTATAGATTAATCTTTGACCCAGGAGGAACTTCTATGGAGTCTACAATAATAAGTCCTCAGGTGAACCATCAGATTTGAGGACAAATCCTTTCCAAGGGGGAGGGGATGATGACTTGGGCCCAAGCCCAATAAATAAAGTCCAATAACCCAATCCAAGGAGAAGGGTAAAAGAGTCATTTCCACAAAGGGAGGGGGTGAGCTTAGCAAGGAAGGGGTTGCAACATGGAATGCTTTTGCTGTCACACATGAGAAACATGCCAGCGTCAATTTTTCTTCCTCCGTTTTTCCAGCACATGCTTTGCTCACGTGGCTGTAGATCTACACTTCACGGGAACCATCTGCATCGTTTAGCATAGAGTAGGTAAAGGAATTTCTGTTATAAATTCATCTTTGCCTCCCATGTAACGTCACTTTTGGAATATTATGAGAATTGATTTGCTGAAGAATTTCCAGCCTATTCTCTGCACCGAAAGTCATTCACCTTGCTTCCTTCCTCACCCCTCTAACTTCCTTCCATAGATGGTAGGCCGTCTGAGCTAGAACCGCACCATAGAAGCCTTCCTCCATATCACACAGTCACCAAATATCAGTTACTTCCGTTGCCAGATTCACTTTTGACTTCCATTGTGCCATTCTCGACGTTCTATGTTGAACTATGCCACTGGACGACGCTATCAATTAGACTGTATAGTGCATGATTGATTAGATTTGTGCATTGCATTCGCTTACTTTGCAATTCTAAAGACCGAATCAACCTTCGCTTAGTTGGGTGATTCGTGTTGGATTTGAATTAGAGTAGTGTGTACTTGTCGTTAATCTATGATAGGAAGATAGTGATTGAGTTAATGACCAACCGTTTTTATTCTGTATTTGATTCTGTGTTTGCATTTTTGTTTCCATTTTTGTTTAGATTTGTGTTTACAATTATGTTTGCATCCGTGTTTTAATTTTCTTCATCCGCATTCGCAAACCCTTTTGCAACCCCCTGTTGACAAATTGGCAAGTGTACCAAATCGTACAAGTAATATAAATGGTAAGACCAAGTATCGTTTTCCCAAGAGACTCGAACAACTTTCTCGTTCACGTGAATTAAATAATAAGACTTGAAAATAAAAATTAACAAATGGGATTTGAGAACAAAAATATTAACATGCAAAATAAAGTTGATTCAATTGACAAAAGAAAACAATGGATGAATGGATGTTGTCGGGGGTTTACAATTTCATCTAATCCGCCCTCTCCTATCTACTCCTCTTGAATATTAGTTTTATTAATTAATTGTTATGTGACTTTCTTAGCCTCCCCTTAACCCGATCCCTCGGCGAAAAGAGCCTAATATTAACTACTGGTTTGCTATCCCTAGCCTCCCCTAGTAATTAATACCGCATTATAAACAGAAGTTAGCGAAATTGATCGTCCTACCCATATCCCTAGGTGGTATTGCAAAATCAAGAAATTACTCACAAGTTCATGTCATTACTGTACGCCTCATATCAATAAAGACAAACATCAGTTACCGAATGAGTTAAACGATAAAGGCCTTAAGCACAGATGATAACCCAACAATTAACAAACAAAACATATAGAGACCATATAAATAATCAAGAGTTTCGATAAAAGAAAGTATCAAAAGATTACATTGTTTCCCCCAACAACAATAGGGTTTAGTTCACCATAGACATGGTGAAACTAGATGAAAAATGGAAGAAGAATGGAAAAGCAAACCCTAAAAAAGATGAAAAAGAGCCTAAGCATCCAAGAGATCCTCTCCAGAGAGCAAAATTAGGTCTGGCCGTTCTCCCCTGTCAAAAGAATAACTCTGAACTCGCAATAGGGGTATTTATAGGTGAGGAGCGCGTCAGAAAACAGGCCCAGGCCCAGCGGACCACCGCTCGGCGGTTTAAGTGTGTCGCCCGGCGGTTTTGCAAAAGCCTCATAACTGCCTGGCAGCAATTGTCACCGCCCAACGGTTTCCCTCAGAACCGCCCAGCGTCAACCGCCATGCCTACTCCTCACCCTATGCCGCCCGGTGGTTTAAGTGTGTCGCCGGGCGGTGCGTCGACTCTTCAAATCTTCATTTTTCTGCTCTTTTCTTGAGTCTATGACCTGTATCTTCAACTCCATTCTTCACTTTCTTCAAAATAGCTATAAAACAATGCAAAACAAGCATAAAATCGCTAAAAACTGCTTTTGACTCTCTACAGACTCATTTATTGAGTTTTGCTTAATTCTAAGCTCATTCCGAGTAGTAAAGGGCGTAATTTGGTCCAAATTGACATATGAAAATAACTGTTTTTCAACCATTCCTAGGTATACTGCATTTCTCATATGCACATCAAATTTATGTGGGTTGCGACAGCCCATCAAACCTCTTTAGATCATCCCAGCTAGTGACGAATCTAGGCGCCAAAGCGTACAACCAATCCTTAGCAACACCTTCTAAGGAATGAGGGAATGCCTTCAAGAAGATGTGTTCTTCAGGAACATCATGCGGTTTCATAGTGGAACAGACAATGTGGAATTCCTTCAAATGCTTATGTGGACTCTCACCTGCAAGACCATGAAAAGGGCAACAAATGGATCAGTCCAGTCTTGAGAAAAAATGGAACGTCCTCATCAGGATATTGGATGCAGAAGCTTTCAATATCGAAATCAGGTGCAGCCATCTCCCTAAAAGTCCTCTCACGAGGTGGAGGTTGTGCCATATTGTTCTCAGTGTGAAAAACAACAGAATCAGAATCAGAATCAAGTGCAGATGCAACAGATGCAGTAGATGCAGTATGCACAAAGTACTCAACAGTGGATTCAGATTCAGCAGTGGGATAAACAGTATCTAGTGGAACAGACTCAAAAACAGACTCTAAAGACAAATTCCTGGAATGCCTAACTAACCTATGAAACGTCCTATCAATCTCAGGATCAAAGGGTGGTATGAATCTAGGATTTCCTCTAGTCATGCACTAACTCACAACACCCTATAATCATGAAACAATAGCACAAAAATTTCAAACCACAGAAAACAACACAAGATAACAAATCGATACTATCACAAACACAACACAACACAAGTCATACAACACAGACACAAGACTCAAAACTGAATCGTTGGTCCCTGGAAAGGTGCCAAAGTTTGATGGGTGTCGCGGCCTATACAAATTTGATTGCATATGAGAAATGCAGTATAGTTAGGGAATGACCCCTAGGTCGTCTCCCAAAGACCAATTTTGCGGTTTGAGAATCGAGTCTAACATGAAAAGGGGGGAGTTTTGAAAAGTTTTTGCAGAAATTAAATAATTCAGTAAAGACACGGATGCGAACCAACTAATTTAAGCTAGCATGGGAATTAAACTAACACTATTAAAAACCTTAGACAACATTCAAACATTAAATATTCTTGCAAACAAATTAACAAACACAGTTAAAATTAATTAAACACAACACTAACTCAAACACATTAAACTAAACCTAGTAACTAAATTAATTAAAAACCAAGGAAACCAACAAGCCTAATTTAATCCTAGCAAATTACTTTAACTAAATGACAATTAACAATTAATTTTAAAAGTCCAAATTGCCAAGAAAAGGCACATGGCCGTGACCCACACTCCACCAAGTTCACTTCAATTTTAACTCTTCAAGAAACCATCCAATTCGTTGTCTTTTTGTCCCCATGTGCATCATTTTGCAAAAGGAATTAAAATATACTTAAAGAAACCATCCAATTTGTTGTCTTTTTGTCCCCATGTGCACCATTTCTCAAAAGGAATTAAAATATACTTAAAGAAACCCATTTGAAACCGTGACCTCACTCCTCCATGTAGCACAAATTCTAAATCCACTCCAAGACCACAATTGCCATGAGCTCATGTGCATGCTACAAAAAAAAATTGCTTCCAAACCAAAGGGTAAATGAATGTAACCATTGGTGCTCCTACCAATGTGCATGTAAGCTAAACCAAATGGAAATAAACACTAAAAGCCTCTAGACACCACTATGTCTCGGCAAAATCAAACAAAGACCAAGCATCAAAATGGAATTTTTCTAGAATGACAAGAAGCATCTTTCCTTGTTTGCCCAAAAATGGTAAAAAAATTAATTGCACTCATCTCTCCTCCTTTCCTTGTCCCATTTGGTTTTCTCACCCAAACATACATCATTCAGCATTTTCTTCTTCCTCCCACCGAAAACACACACCTAAGAAACCCCATTTCAAGTTGCAACTCCATTCAAGACAATAAACTCACACTACTACTACTTCAACTCAACCTAATCTTCCATTTCTTCAAGCTCTTGTGCAAAAACGAAAATAACATTTTACCCTTACACTTCAGCACTGTCCAGCCCCAATAACACAATCAAACTCTGGTTCAACACTGGTTTCAAACATCAAAATCGAAATATGAAAGGAAAGGGCCAAACCCACAACACCCACACAACACCTTAAGCTCTCTTCAATCTAAAACTCACATAGAACTCCATTTTCATCAACCAACCAACCAAAATGGAAAGAAAAACCGTGAGTACTACAGCAAATGGAGAGGAAAATGGAAATATAACTTCATTCAAACCCAAGAAACACCATGAAAATGCAAAGAAAAGCTTAAAAGCTCAAGCTTCCAACTTCAAAGAACAAGCAAATGGAAGAAGGAATGAACGGATTTTCACCACAAATGAGTTAAGACAACTAAGAATAAGTCAAGGGAAGAAGAAAATCTGCATCATATTCATTAAAAATGGTCCAAAACCGTGGCACCAAGCAAGCACCCATGAGAGCATGTTCAAACAAGAGAAACCCTAGAAGAATGAAACCAAAAACGTGAGATATGAGTTTCTAAGTGTGTGGCTCGGTATTCACACCCATATGACCGAGAGTTTCAAAATTGGGGGGGGGGAGGGGGCACACACTACAAGTCAGCCCTAAAGAGATGCCACATGGCCCCCACAATTGGTTTTTTACAAAAATGCCCCTAAAGGGGTCTAAAACACCTAATTCTAATTAAGGGCTTCTAGAAAACGAAATTACAACTTTAATTAGAATTTAAATGACTAAATATTGAGTCTTGAATGTGCCATGCCATATCCTAATGCTCCAGATGATATTTCCACAATTTCCCTACAACCACAAATGCACTTAATCAGCTCAAAAAATCCAAATTAGCACAATTACGAATTTCCGACCAAATTAAGCAGAATTCGGAAAACGGGGAAATAACAGACAATTAAACACAATTCCGTGGTTTATTTAAGTGCAATAAACTAAATACAGTTCAAGAAATAACGACTCATCATTCACCATAATCATGGTGAAACTAGATGAAAAGATGAAAAGTATGAAAAGATAAACCCTAGATTTGATAGATTGGAGCTCCCGCATCCAAAATCCTCCTCCAAGGGGTGAAAAGAGTGTTTTCGCGCCTCTTTCTGTCAAAAGATACTCCTTCTGGTTCGTATGGATCTATTTATAACTTATAAAATAACATAATTCTTGCTCAAGCCCAATAGTGCACCGCCCAGCGGTGGCTTCACCGCCTGTCGGTGAGCGCGACACTTAAGATCAACCCTCAGTGGTGACGCTTGAGCGTTGGCCAGAGAGTTCTTCTGAAGAATCCACCGATCAACGGTGGTTCACCTGTGCTTTGTTTTGAGTATTGCTTTGAGATGTTCTAGTGCATTGATTGATGTTAAGATGCTTCATGATATGCCGATGTACAGGTGATGCCTCACAATGTGTGAAACAGGTGCTTGAGGCAGGGTGTTTTACTGAGATACTGAGCAGGGTGTTTTTCTGAATTATGGGACTTGAGAGTTTACCTGTGTGAGCTTTGGGCTTCAGAGTTTTTGTGACTAATTGATATTACTTTGGAGGCATGAATGATTTTGCCCAAATTTTCTGTGATTGAACTACTTGCTTGCAAGTTCCATGTGATCAAGGCTATCTTTTGCTATCCTTATTCTTTTAGCCTTCACATGAATTTTTGCCCAATGAAAAAAAAACAATTTGTTCTGACCTTTGAACCTTGAACCTAATGCATGTCTTGAAAACCCTTTTTGAAAATCTTTACCTTGAGTTGAGTTGAGAACATTTGATGAGGTATTGACAAAGTTCAAGTTTGGGGTTACTGGGAAATTGAAAAGAAAAGGCATTGCGATAAACAGCAAGTACTTGAAAAGCAAAGCAAAAGAAAAAGAAAAAAAATGAAAAGAAAAAGAAAAGAAAAGTTCAATGCAAGGGAAAGCTATGGAAAAAAAAAAGCGTTTGTGCTTAAATGATAATATCATAAATCTCTCTCTTAACTTAAGGAACTTTGGTAACCAGAAAAACCAATTTCCTTCTGAGCCCAACCAAGCTACAAGCCATGAAAAGCCCTTGTGATGATAACTTACTTGTGAGTATGTTTGATTGTGGTTAAATGAAAGCCAAAGTTGATTTGTCTAACATTGTGATAGTAGAGTGAAAAAGACACCAACACCTCACTATAAACCTTTGTGTTGAGTGATACACTTTTGAGCACTTGAGTGATACACTTTTGAGTGCTTGAGTGAAACATTTTCCTTGGTGAGGAGTGATAACGGTTGAAAAACAGTTATTTTCATGCTTCATTTGAGATCAAAGTACACCCTTTAAGGCTTAGAATGAGCTTAGAATCAAGCAAAACACGTAAGTTGAGTCGATTGAGAGTTAAGATTGTTATCTATACATTCATAGTTCAAGCACAAACTCTCCTTTTTCCAATCTCACTCATTCCGAACTTTCCCCCTTTTTTCTGCATTGAGCTTTTCTTTTCATGCTTTGCTTTTTCTATCTTTTTCACCTTTTCTCATGCATTTTCTTTTCAACTCATAAGCTCAATGCCTAACTTTTCTTTTCTTTTTCAATTCTCCCAACAACCCCAAACTTGAACCTTTAACAATACCACAAAAATATTTCTCAACCTAACTCAAGGCAAAGACTTTCAAAGCAAGGGTTTTTATCCTGTTTAAGGCTTAGGTTCAAAAAGGGTAGAACATAACATGTTCTTTTTCATATGGGACGAAACTTTTGGCTAGAAAAAGGCTTATCAAAAACGGCCTTGATCATATGACACATACATGCAATTCAATCAATCACTAAAAATCAAGCAAAACCATTCATGCTTCCACATAGATAGAAAATATATCAATAAGAACTCTGGAGCTCAAAAACCTCACACAAGCTTATTGCAATCATTCAATCAATTACCCTGCTTAGCCTCTGTTGACGGATTGGCAAGCGTACCAAATCGTTCTAGTAATATAATTGGAGTAACCCAATATCGTTCTCCCCAAGAGACTCGAAAGGCTTTTTCGTTCACGTGAATTAAAATAATAAGACTTGAAAATAAAAATAATTAATTTGATTTCAGAACAAAAATATTAACATGCAAAAGAAATTGATTCAAATGACAAGAAGAAAACAATGGATGAATGAAGTTGTTGGGGGTTTACAATTTCATCATTTTCCGCTCTCTCTTATCTACTCCTCTTCAATTATTAGTTTGATTAATTAATTGTCATGCAACTTTCTTAACCTACCCTTAACCCGATCCCTCGGCGAAAAGAGCCTAATATTAACTACTGCCTTGCTATCCCTAGCCTCCCCTAGAAATTAATACAACATTATAGAGCAGAAGTTAAACGCAATTGATCGTCCTACCCCTATCCCTAAGTGGTATTGCAAAATCAAGGAATTACTCACCAGTTCATGACATTACTGTATGTCCCCGTATCAATAAAGACAAACAACAGTTATCGAATGAATTAAACGATAAAGGCCTTAAGCATAGATGAGAACCCAACAATTAACAATCAAACATATGAAAACCATATAAATAATCAAGAGTTTCAATAAAAGAGAGTATCAACAGATTACATTGTTTCCGCCAACAACAATAGGGTTTAGTTCACCATTGACGTGGTGAAACTAGATGAAAAATGGAAGAAGAATGGAAAAGCAAACCCTAGAAAAGATGAAAAGGACCCTAAGCATCCAAGAGATCCTCTCCAGAAAGCGAAATTAGGTCTGGCCGTCTTCCCCTGTCAAAAGAATGACTCTGAACTCGAAATAGGGGTATATATAGGTGAGGAGCACAGCAGAAAACAGGCCCAAGCCCAACGGACCACCGCCCGGCGGTTTAAGTGTGTCGCCCGGCAGTTTCCCATAAGCCTCCAAATCGCCCGGCGGCAAGGGTAACCGCCCGGGGTTTCCCTCCTAATCGCCCAGCGTCAACGCCAGTGTCTACTCCTCGCCCTGGACCGCCCAGCGGTGTAAGTTGCCGCCAGGCGGTGCGTCGACTCTTCAAATCTTCAATATTCTTCTCTTTTCTTGAGTCTACGACCTTTATCTTCAACTCCATTCTTCACTTTCTCAAAACTGCTACAAAACAATGCAAAACAAGCATAATATCGCTAAAAACAGCTCTTGACTCTCTCCAGACTCATTTATTGAGTTTTGCTTGATTCTAAGATCATTCTAAGTAGTAAAGCGTGTAATTTGGTCTAAATTGACATATCAAAATAACTGTTTTTCAACCTTCATCAACACCCCAAACTTAGAACTTTGTTTGTCCTCAAGCAAACAACACAACACACACAACAAAACTTGGCTTTATCCTCTTCCATCTAATGGTTCAACAATCCCAAGGTACATGACAAAACTACTCAATTCAATATCCTCCGTGAAATCCAAAATAAGATGCATGCATGCTTTCAATCCAGAGATTGCACAACAGATGTTACACATTATGAATGACCAATCCACTAAGCAAAAATG
>NW_014543429.1:1040838-1047727 GCF_000741045.1 Vigna radiata var. radiata | reverse complement strand
CGAATGAGTTAAACGATAAAGGCCTTAAGCACATATGAGAACCCAACAATTAACAATCAAGCATATGGAAACCATATAAATAATCAAGAGTTTCAATAAAAGAGAGTATCAAAATATTACATTGTTTCCCCCAACAACAATAGGGTCTAGTTCACCATTGACATGGTGAAACTAGATGAAAAAGGGAAGAAGAATGGAAAAGAAAACCCTAGAAAAGATGAAAAGGAGCCTAAGCATCCAAGAGATCCTCTCCAGAGAGCAAAATTAGGTCTGGTCGTCTTCCCTTGTCAAAAGAATGCATGTAAACTCGCACTAGGGCTATTTATAACTAAGAAAAGTGACAAAATTCAAGCCCAGGCCCATCTGACAACCGCTCGGTGCCAAAAATGGCCGCCCAGCGCTCTGGTCAACCGCCCCGCGATTTAGTAAACTTTTTCTGGTTGACTGGTTGACTTTTCTGGTTAACTGGTTGACTTTTTCGGGTTGACTGGTTGACTTTCTGCATTGTGGTTGACTTTTCTGCACTGCAACCGTTTAATATCCAACTTTTCTTTCCTTTTCTTGAGTCTAAGACCTTCATCTTCAACTCCATTCTTCACTTTCTCAAAAATGCTACAAAANAATGNAAAACAAGCATAATATCGCTAAAAATAGCTTTTGACTCTCTACAGACTCATTTATTGAGTTTTGCTTGATTCTAAGCTCATTCTAAGTAGTAAAGGGAGTAATTTGGTCTAAAATGACATATGAAAATAACTGTTTTTCAACCTTCATCAGTAACTCGTTGCAGATAGGAGCTTTCCATACTCTAGAACTTGAACTGCAGCGACAGTTTGTGGTCAGAAAGGTATTTTCTCTTGAATCATTGTGCTTCTTGTTACAAATCATTTCGCATTGTTAAACTTGTGCTTCATATGCATATAAACCAGGCCTTTTGCTTTTATCTATCGTTGTTCCGTTATGGTTAGAATAGAAAATATAACCAAAGAAATGAGTAGTGAGGAATCTTTATGAAAATCACATTGTGATAGTTCGCGCCCCACTGGTACCATTTTGAATCTTAATTACTGAATATTATATTCTGCCTCTTGTAGGATGTTTGGGACTCTTTGGCTTTTATTTTTAATAGTCAATTAGGTGAATTTATCATTTGTATATTATTACTCCATTTTCATACTTTTAGGAAATACATAAACCATAAAAGTAACATTTATTTTTCTCTGTTCTCTGCTTGTGTTCGAAATGAAACACAACACAGTACTTGAACCAATTTCCTACTTAAATTTGGGGTGATTTGGTTCTCAACATGGTCAAAACCGAATCCTTCTTAATACATAATGATATATTTGTCATTAACCAACCATAAAATAAACTTAAACTATTAGGGGATTGCATGTGAATCTTTTTTCATACTACAGACTCTTAACAATCTTCATCTGCACTAGCAGCTTTAGCTTGACAGTTAGATTGCCACTGCATGAACTTGTTGATAATGGAATTTAAACATTCTGTTAAAGTAGCATGTGATATGTTCTTCAGTTTTGAGACATCATTTTATTTGTCTTGCTTCAATGTTGAGGAATATGAATAGAAGTTCTCTTGTTCTACAATTGATTCTTGTAGAAGTATACTTGTCAAATTTGCATTAGTTAACCAATCAATAGTACTATTACTCATGTCGCATAACTGACTATTTTTTTCATTACTTATTTTATGATCTGGAGATTAGGAAAATGAAAATAATGTATTTTTTCTAATTTTAAAATAAACAAAAAGTTAGTAAATTAGTATAATTGGATGCTTAACTTATGTTGTTGGTTCATCTCTTCCCTTATGCATACACTATGATTTCTCTGTATTGTGAGCTCTTTTAACCACGTTATGTTCCCTAGTCTTTTCTTACTCATTTATTACTATTTATTTAATTTAAAACTCCATTTATGTTCATTTGTATTATCTCAGGCTTTTTTGGGTATCACAGTTTGTGTTGGTTTTGGAATCTAAAGCTACAGCTAATTCCTTGTTTAATTATTTCCAGTTTCATTTAGATTGGCTTTTAAATTTCCATTGTAATCCACTTGGCATTTAGTAGATTACTTTTAGTATATTAGAATAACATCTTCAGAAAATTGTTCAGATTTAGCTTTAATACATTTATAGATTGATAAAAAAAATTAATACATTTATTACGGCAATTAATAAAGCTTTTTTAACTATATATAGAGAGATGGAAGGACACTCTCAAAATTGCGAACCAACCGTCTAGCCCATATACTCCTTGTTGGTAGAAGTAACAGTAGAATCACTTACCCACTTCTTTTATTTTGTAAGCCATCTTTCACCTATTGTTGAACAAACTGCTTCTCAATCTATCCTCGGATTTGGTCACTAGTTTGCTTACTTTGAAAGTATAGATGTTACTTATTATTTTTCCTTTTGTTGTTACTTATTGTTTCTGTCTAGGAGCTATCTCTCGTGCTGTTGTGGTCAAGGGATTCCAATTAAACCAATATGAGAGGCTTGGTGGTAGTGCCAACACTTTGAGTAAAAGATACTCTAAAGGTGATCTTGGAGTAGAAATTGTAGACACATTTATTCTGGTTTAGTTAGTTTTCTCAACCATAGATGCATAGATGCAAAACGAAATGCTAAAGACTTGCATGTTCTTGTGAGCAATACTTTTCTATAATAATGCATCTTTTCTTTTCAACTATATCAAATTAGTAATGTAACATTGTGTTCTATGATAATCTAATGATACACATGTGAATGTGCTAGATTTTGGCACCTTTGCCTATTAGTTTTGTTGTCTTTCTAGTGCACTTGGCTACAATTCCTATGACAATAACTTAACCATGCTAGAAGTTTAGGCGTAACTCTCATATACAACAAGGACCAAGCTTGGTATAATCACGTGAGATAGAATTCGTCCTTAAATTTGTTTAGAATTTTTCTTCTTTGGTGTGTCATTAAAATCCAAGTTAATTACTGTATATATATATTATACAAATAGAGCTAGCCTTCTGCAACAGCCACATCCTCCTAGCACTTTTGCACTTCGTTTTCTACTGTACCCTCTGAGTATGTTTGCTCTCTTATAGTCACCCTACCTTCTAGAATTGTGACTGTTCTGTCTCCTTTGTTTTAATAGCTTATTATCGTTACAAGCTCCCTTATGAAGGACATGATTAATAAGACTGATATGTACAGAGTTCACCAAAATTGATCAAAGTTACATGGTATAAAGACTATAGCTAGAGTATAATATGATCTTATGTGTCCCAACTTTAAATACTTACCTAACGATTCATTACAATATTATTCTAACTTAATTATTTTATTTGTAGATCTTTAATGATTCATCTCCAATGGAAGCTCCAGACACTGAAGATAATAGAACTAAGTAGGCTTTTTTTTTATTTTAAGTATTAGCAAATTGTAGAAACTTGACTAGGTAATGTTATATTTGGATTTAATATATTGTTTGATGTATAAATTATGTATTGAATATTATTACACAATTTAATGTTTGAAATGAATTTCATTATATTAGTTTAATTGAATATGTTCATTTCATGTTATAATATAATAAATTGGTTGATGAGATTATAATACAAGAAATTAATTGTAAATTGAATGGATATGTCAAATGTAATAATGATTTTTTTTTTAGAAAACAACTTTTTATGATAGGTGAACAATGTATGTAATAAAGTTTATTTTTGAAAAGTATATATTATGATAGGTGAACAATTACTTGTTATAATATGTTCTACATATTATGATAGGTGAAAAAATCTTCGTTATAAAACGTTACATATTATGATAGGTAAATCTAGTTGCATTGTCATAATAAACTGAACCTATTATGATAGGTGACAGAAAGTCCGTCATAATACACTGGACCTATTATGATGGACTTTTTTGTCTGTCATAAAATGCACAGACCTATTATGATGCCCAGAATTATGATGCCAGGTTATCCGTCATAATAGGTCATTTTTACCCGTCATAAAATTGTTTTTTCCACTAGTGTATATAGCAAAAAAAATAACAAAATTTTGGCCCAGGCCAAATAGTCCACCGCCCAGCGGTAGCTTCACTGCCCAGTGGCATGTTCGACACTTAATATCACCCCTTAGTGTTGCCGCTTGAGCGTTGGCCAAAGAATCCCCTAAAGAGTCCACCGCCCGGCGGTGGTTTTTCTGCCCGGCGGTAAGGTCGACACTCACTTCACCCCTCAGCTGATACGCGGGACCCAAGCCCAATTATCTTAGTTTAGAATTTCTTTTATTTTTTTGTAAAATGTGTTAGGCATGTCCTATATATAAACATGCTAACACCTCTTGTAATCAACTTTGAGATAAATGAATTGAGCATTCTGTCGAGAATTACTCCAGAACTAATTCACCTTTTGAAGTTCAAGGCTAGAGAATCCAGGGGATTCTCCTAGCCACTTTCCATTTTTCACTTACCATTCTTTCATTTTCCATCATCAGATTTTCCTCACTCTTCCACGTAACCACTTCTCAACCATTCGTCATCTGTCACGCTGTTGCCACGCGAGCCTACTTCTCGAAGGCTCCAAAGCACTTCAACATTTCTCTCTCACACCAACAATCAAGAGAACTTGTCGCTCTCGTGTTTATCTCCTTCGAGAGCACCTCCTTCTTCGTAGAGCGTCATCCTCCATACCACATCCTCACCTCTTTGTCACGGATCAATACCATTCAAGCCTTTTACACCGTAAGTTTCCTCATCGAACCATAACCTTCCCTTTCAACGATCTACCTTGTAGATCTGGACTTTCTATTAGGTTTTCTTAGATCCATCACCTGCTGAACCTTTTGATCGATTAAAAGCTCGACCTATTCCACTTCACCGATTCAATCGGTGAATCTTCTCTTTTCACTGTTCAAACCAGCCTCTCCTCCGATTCAGCCTCTTTTTCACTGAATCAAAACCTTTTCCACCGATTAGAATCCTTCCTACATTGAACCCTAGCCTTTTCACCGATTAAACCACAAGCCTAGGGTTAGTAATCGCCTTTTCCATCTTCTCCTGTGTCTTTTGTTCGTTCATCAGCTCGATCCACACCAGATTTATGGCTCCTCACCGGAGTGGAGCATATCATATGGTATTCAGAGCAATGTTTGGCGCGTCCGCTTGAGCTAAGTGTTTATCTCTTTGGTTTTTCGTATTGTCACTTCTTTTCTGCATGATCTGTGTTGATCTGTAATGTTTGTCTTCTCTGTTTTTGAGAATCACGCTTATCGTTTGTTCTGCGTTTGATTTCTTCAAATATCCACATTGTTCACTATGATTCCTTCTCTATTTATGCTGATTCATGTTGCTTTGATCTCAATCTATGCTAATCTGTGTCATTAGGCTTCCTAATTTTTGTTTGAAAGTTTATTGTGTTTGTTTTGTGCTTGAGTCGTTATATTGAGTCTTTTGCCATTTTTAATCGGTTCAAAATCATTGTTTGAGTCATTTTATTTTTTTTAATTGTAATCCTGTTTTGTCAAGTTTTGTTCATTGCTTATTTTGTCAGAAAATCCAAAGTGTGCCTCTGATTTGGTCTGGTTTATGTGATGATCTACTTGTATGTTCAATGTGGATACTGTATGAGCTATGACATTCAATATTGAGAGCTCGGATGCATGAAATGAGCAGCAGATTTGATTTGAATTTTCTGTTGTGAACTTTTGGTTTTAATAAGCTATTGAATCTGTACTTTGAAGTTATTTTGCCTTTCTAAAATTGAGCTAGAATACTGAGATGACTAGTAACAAAGTGCCAACCAGAAAAGTCGTGATATGCTCAGCATTAGCTTGGTTGTTAGTGTGAAAGTCACGACAGAAATTATTTGCAAGCAGTAGGTCGAACTACATTTACTTGATTGAGTCATTTGTTTTGTTTTTTATCGTTTCAGTAGTAGATCATTGCTGGAATTTTGTGTATTCAATCCTAGAGTCATTGCAAACCAATGTTTTTTCTTTCTAAACTGTAGAACTAAGTTGTTTCAATGCTTGTTTAAATCAGTGTTTTGGTCCAAAACAAAATTAAAGGCATATGAGTTGAGTAAATCAGTCAAAAGAGGCAAATTTTGAAAAGAAAAATGAGGAACTGAACATATGAATTTGAGTGCTCACTTTATTCATTGCCTTGTTTATTGCTTGTCCTGATTGGTTGTCCCAGTTTTGTCTCTCACGTGAATCATGTTCTGTTGTTTCTGTAATTGAAGCTTTTGTTGCTTTATTAATCTGATCTCAAGTCAATTTCTTTGTTGTTTGTCATTGCCATTACCTTGTGCCTAACTGTTTAGTGGTTGTTTGTTTCTGCCTATCACCTTTGCCTTAGCTTTAACCATTTCCTATTTAAGAAATCTGGTTCCATTTGGATTTTGGAAGTTAAAAGAAGGTAAGTGTGAATGGTAGCATTCTAGGTGGTGGTGATCCACAGTATTCTCTGGCCTAGACTGAAATTTCTTTTTAAACCTACCCTTTGAGTGTGCTGGAGAGAAACCTAACTTTGTGAGCTTAGTGTGGCTGCATCTAAAAGCCAAATTTCTCATTGAGAGTGTGTTGAAATTTTAAGTGCTGTAATATGTTTTGAATCTGAAATGTGCTAACTAGTTTAAGTTGTGGAGTTTTGTTTGGCTGACCTCTACAGGTGTGAATGTTGTTTAGAAGTTGTGATGGAAACCCATTTAGGGCATTCCATTCAAAGGAGTACTAACTAAAGCTAAGGCTAAGAAAGGGAAGTAAAGAAAGACTTTTTCTTGATTTTCTTTCTCTAAGTCTTAGAAGGCTTCTATTTAATATGTTTATATGTGTTTTGTAGGTCTAATAAAGCTAGGAGATCATGGATCAACTAGATGATTTAG
>NW_014543429.1:1035473-1040258 GCF_000741045.1 Vigna radiata var. radiata | reverse complement strand
CAAGCACAACTTTCATTGCTGTGTGCTTCTACTGTCCAATCTGAGAAGAAGATCTAGTTGATTCCATCCTCCACCAGAATTAGCTGGATCGTTCTTCCATCATGTAGTATCCAGAGCTTAGGTCGTCCACGCACCTATAGCTAAGTCTCCTTTCCATTCTTCTACTTCATTTGAGTTCTACACATATTACTCTGCTGTTATTCTGTTCAGACACTGTTTCATTTCCTTCATTGTCGTGTAGTGTTTGATTGGTGTTTCCAGTTGTTGTTTTAATGTTTCTAGTATGTGAGCATGTGTGTCTTTCATTTTAAACGGTGAATTCATTTTGTTTGAGTCAATTCTAGCTTCATTTTTCAATTCCAGTATTGTTTTAAGTCATGTGCACTTTGCTGTTGCACTTTTAGTTAGTCTCGGTTTCGCCATTCCTATCTGTTGTTTTAATTCAGTTTTCTTGAGTTTGGAGTGCTGAATAAGCTGTATATATACCAATAAAGGCAATAAAATACAAGCTAAAGCTCCAAAAACCAAATATGTTTTTACTGCTATTTGAAATTCTAGTGCAGAATTTGAATCTGGTTTTCAAATTCTAAAACGGTTTCCAGTGGTTTCCTTTGATTTTGATGCCTTGCACAAGTTTGGTTGATGTTGTTGAATGATGCTAAAAGTGCATCAAACCATTACAAGCAATGAAATGCAATATGCATAGCTTGGTTGCTCAAGATTAGTCATTCATTGTTTCAGTTTTATTTTCCAGCTTTTCACCGTGCTAAACATCCTTGAGTGGTTCATTTTGAGTTTGGTCATGCTATGTTAGGGTATAAGGTGGGTGAATATTCAATATAAGTTAATTAGAGTAAATAAATATATCATATACAACAAGGACCAAGCTTGGTATAATCACGTGAGATAGAATTCGTCCTTAAATTTGTTTAGAATTTTTCTTCTTTGGTGTGTCATTAAAATCCAAGTTAATTACTGTATATATATATTATACAAATAGAGCTAGCCTTCTGCAACAGCCACATCCTCCTAGCACTTTTGCACTTCGTTTTCTACTGTACCCTCTGAGTATGTTTGCTCTCTTATAGTCACCCTACCTTCTAGAATTGTGACTGTTCTGTCTCCTTTGTTTTAATAGCTTATTATCGTTACAAGCTCCCTTATGAAGGACATGATTAATAAGACTGATATGTACAGAGTTCACCAAAATTGATCAAAGTTACATGGTATAAAGACTATAGCTAGAGTATAATATGATCTTATGTGTCCCAACTTTAAATACTTACCTAACGATTCATTACAATATTATTCTAACTTAATTATTTTATTTGTAGATCTTTAATGATTCATCTCCAATGGAAGCTCCAGACACTGAAGATAATAGAACTAAGTAGGCTTTTTTTTTATTTTAAGTATTAGCAAATTGTAGAAACTTGACTAGGTAATGTTATATTTGGATTTAATATATTGTTTGATGTATAAATTATGTATTGAATATTATTACACAATTTAATGTTTGAAATGAATTTCATTATATTAGTTTAATTGAATATGTTCATTTCATGTTATAATATAATAAATTGGTTGATGAGATTATAATACAAGAAATTAATTGTAAATTGAATGGATATGTCAAATGTAATAATGATTTTTTTTTTAGAAAACAACTTTTTATGATAGGTGAACAATGTATGTAATAAAGTTTATTTTTGAAAAGTATATATTATGATAGGTGAACAATTACTTGTTATAATATGTTCTACATATTATGATAGGTGAAAAAATCTTCGTTATAAAACGTTACATATTATGATAGGTAAATCTAGTTGCATTGTCATAATAAACTGAACCTATTATGATAGGTGACAGAAAGTCCGTCATAATACACTGGACCTATTATGATGGACTTTTTTGTCTGTCATAAAATGCACAGACCTATTATGATGCCCAGAATTATGATGCCAGGTTATCCGTCATAATAGGTCATTTTTACCCGTCATAAAATTGTTTTTTCCACTAGTGTATATAGCAAAAAAAATAACAAAATTTTGGCCCAGGCCAAATAGTCCACCGCCCAGCGGTAGCTTCACTGCCCAGTGGCATGTTCGACACTTAATATCACCCCTTAGTGTTGCCGCTTGAGCGTTGGCCAAAGAATCCCCTAAAGAGTCCACCGCCCGGCGGTGGTTTTTCTGCCCGGCGGTAAGGTCGACACTCACTTCACCCCTCAGCTGATACGCGGGACCCAAGCCCAATTATCTTAGTTTAGAATTTCTTTTATTTTTTTGTAAAATGTGTTAGGCATGTCCTATATATAAACATGCTAACACCTCTTGTAATCAACTTTGAGATAAATGAATTGAGCATTCTGTCGAGAATTACTCCAGAACTAATTCACCTTTTGAAGTTCAAGGCTAGAGAATCCAGGGGATTCTCCTAGCCACTTTCCATTTTTCACTTACCATTCTTTCATTTTCCATCATCAGATTTTCCTCACTCTTCCACGTAACCACTTCTCAACCATTCGTCATCTGTCACGCTGTTGCCACGCGAGCCTACTTCTCGAAGGCTCCAAAGCACTTCAACATTTCTCTCTCACACCAACAATCAAGAGAACTTGTCGCTCTCGTGTTTATCTCCTTCGAGAGCACCTCCTTCTTCGTAGAGCGTCATCCTCCATACCACATCCTCACCTCTTTGTCACGGATCAATACCATTCAAGCCTTTTACACCGTAAGTTTCCTCATCGAACCATAACCTTCCCTTTCAACGATCTACCTTGTAGATCTGGACTTTCTATTAGGTTTTCTTAGATCCATCACCTGCTGAACCTTTTGATCGATTAAAAGCTCGACCTATTCCACTTCACCGATTCAATCGGTGAATCTTCTCTTTTCACTGTTCAAACCAGCCTCTCCTCCGATTCAGCCTCTTTTTCACTGAATCAAAACCTTTTCCACCGATTAGAATCCTTCCTACATTGAACCCTAGCCTTTTCACCGATTAAACCACAAGCCTAGGGTTAGTAATCGCCTTTTCCATCTTCTCCTGTGTCTTTTGTTCGTTCATCAGCTCGATCCACACCAGATTTATGGCTCCTCACCGGAGTGGAGCATATCATATGGTATTCAGAGCAATGTTTGGCGCGTCCGCTTGAGCTAAGTGTTTATCTCTTTGGTTTTTCGTATTGTCACTTCTTTTCTGCATGATCTGTGTTGATCTGTAATGTTTGTCTTCTCTGTTTTTGAGAATCACGCTTATCGTTTGTTCTGCGTTTGATTTCTTCAAATATCCACATTGTTCACTATGATTCCTTCTCTATTTATGCTGATTCATGTTGCTTTGATCTCAATCTATGCTAATCTGTGTCATTAGGCTTCCTAATTTTTGTTTGAAAGTTTATTGTGTTTGTTTTGTGCTTGAGTCGTTATATTGAGTCTTTTGCCATTTTTAATCGGTTCAAAATCATTGTTTGAGTCATTTTATTTTTTTTAATTGTAATCCTGTTTTGTCAAGTTTTGTTCATTGCTTATTTTGTCAGAAAATCCAAAGTGTGCCTCTGATTTGGTCTGGTTTATGTGATGATCTACTTGTATGTTCAATGTGGATACTGTATGAGCTATGACATTCAATATTGAGAGCTCGGATGCATGAAATGAGCAGCAGATTTGATTTGAATTTTCTGTTGTGAACTTTTGGTTTTAATAAGCTATTGAATCTGTACTTTGAAGTTATTTTGCCTTTCTAAAATTGAGCTAGAATACTGAGATGACTAGTAACAAAGTGCCAACCAGAAAAGTCGTGATATGCTCAGCATTAGCTTGGTTGTTAGTGTGAAAGTCACGACAGAAATTATTTGCAAGCAGTAGGTCGAACTACATTTACTTGATTGAGTCATTTGTTTTGTTTTTTATCGTTTCAGTAGTAGATCATTGCTGGAATTTTGTGTATTCAATCCTAGAGTCATTGCAAACCAATGTTTTTTCTTTCTAAACTGTAGAACTAAGTTGTTTCAATGCTTGTTTAAATCAGTGTTTTGGTCCAAAACAAAATTAAAGGCATATGAGTTGAGTAAATCAGTCAAAAGAGGCAAATTTTGAAAAGAAAAATGAGGAACTGAACATATGAATTTGAGTGCTCACTTTATTCATTGCCTTGTTTATTGCTTGTCCTGATTGGTTGTCCCAGTTTTGTCTCTCACGTGAATCATGTTCTGTTGTTTCTGTAATTGAAGCTTTTGTTGCTTTATTAATCTGATCTCAAGTCAATTTCTTTGTTGTTTGTCATTGCCATTACCTTGTGCCTAACTGTTTAGTGGTTGTTTGTTTCTGCCTATCACCTTTGCCTTAGCTTTAACCATTTCCTATTTAAGAAATCTGGTTCCATTTGGATTTTGGAAGTTAAAAGAAGGTAAGTGTGAATGGTAGCATTCTAGGTGGTGGTGATCCACAGTATTCTCTGGCCTAGACTGAAATTTCTTTTTAAACCTACCCTTTGAGTGTGCTGGAGAGAAACCTAACTTTGTGAGCTTAGTGTGGCTGCATCTAAAAGCCAAATTTCTCATTGAGAGTGTGTTGAAATTTTAAGTGCTGTAATATGTTTTGAATCTGAAATGTGCTAACTAGTTTAAGTTGTGGAGTTTTGTTTGGCTGACCTCTACAGGTGTGAATGTTGTTTAGAAGTTGTGATGGAAACCCATTTAGGGCATTCCATTCAAAGGAGTACTAACTAAAGCTAAGGCTAAGAAAGGGAAGTAAAGAAAGACTTTTTCTTGATTTTCTTTCT
>NW_014543429.1:1028566-1032213 GCF_000741045.1 Vigna radiata var. radiata | reverse complement strand
CTTTTGATTTGTGAGTTTTGTAAAGGAGGTTATGCTCCAGGATAATTGACGGAGGTTATGCTCCCAATTATTGGATGACTGAAGGAGGTTATGCTTCCAGTTATTGGTTATTTTCTTTGATACAGTATTTCCATTCAATAAAAGAGGTTTATTCATCTATTTTTCCATTGTTAATTCTTTGTGAGAGTGTGTGAGGAAGGCGCGCTAGTTACGTTCCATTCTGGGGTACGTAACATGCTAAGCACTTCAATCTTAGCTAGTTCAGTGTATTAACACTTCTTAGAGTCTTTTTCTTGCTGTCCAATTTTTGAATCCATGGAAAACTGATTTTGGTTGGATGAGTTGATGCATTTTGCTACATAAATTGGTATAACAGAGGTGAATTTTGAATTCTGCTGTTTCCTTGCTGTTTAACAACTTGAGCAAGCTTAAATTAATGGTTTAAAGTTGTTGACACTGTTTGGTCAAAATATGACTTATACACAGATTTGCCTTTGAAACCATCAATTTTTGAGCAAAAATGGAAGTGGAATGGTGATTTTGAGCTGTTATCAGATTTTAAGTAATTTCAGAGTTTAAACAGACTCAAAATCATCAATTAAAGTTGCTTGAACTATTAGTTGTGAGTTTGAAACATTTCTACACGAAATTAGGTATCCAACCACCAAAATCAGTCCACTTTTCTGGTGCAGTTTCTCTTTTCCAGCAATTGTTTTGATAATTTTTCTGCAGAATTCATTACTGGATTGTGAAAAAGCTGGTTCAATGTGTCAAAATGGAAATAAATGATTAAAAGAAGTAATATCAAGTGTTAAAAAGCTTAGAGAACCAATCAATCCAGTTTACAAGTGCCCAAAGTTAAAAACACAAATTTTGAAATTCTTTGGGACATTTTAGCAAACAGTTTGGGAAATTATCAAACAGTTTGCATTTGGAATGAATTCTGAACTGTGCTTGCGTTTTTCTTGCTTTATTAATCTGTTCCAGTGCTATTATTAGGTTCCTTTTGAGTGCTTGCTGTTATGCCATCCCAGTTCCCATTAGATTTCCTCGTTCTTGGCTTCCAAAGTGTCCAACATTCATAAATCTGGTTGGAAAATCTGGTGCAGTGTGCTGAAATTGGTGCAGAGTTTTAATCTGATTTGTGGTGCTGTTGAGATGCTTATTGGTGCAGATTTTGTGCTAGGGTAATTGCTCATGCTAGTGATAGCATCTTGAAGGGTGGAAACTCATATAGCTCTTGATCCAAGTGCCTCCATAGCTAGGAAAAACAGCCTTATAAAAACACCATTCTGCAGTGAGAAAAGGAGTGAAATTTTGGGAACTCCACTATCCAAATTTTGAGACACAAACCAAATAGCTGAGGGATTGTAAGATTGAGTGTTTTGAACCTAAAAGAAACTTGCTAGAGTACCCTGAAACAGTAAAGAAAGTGAGATTTCAGTGAATGCACATGAAGCCAAATAGCCTTGGCCGATAGGAATACTGCACTATTTTCCAATGCTGAAACAATCCAGTTTCTATATTTGATTCGTGTCATGCAATTGGCTTATACAATTCTGATTTGAGAGGCATTCTAAATGATCAAAAGGATTTTTTAAAACACTTGATTGAATTGGTTTTACAACCGGAAGTGCAGAATTCAAATTATCAAAGCTATTTAAAACAGTTTTTCATCACTCCTTGTTTAAACCAATTCAATTTTTTGGATTTCTGGTGCCAATACATGTTTTAACCAGTTTGGTCTCTAAAATCTAATCAGATAAAAGTTCTGCGGTTCATTGATTTGCTTAGTTTGGAGCATTGGTTTTTCTTGCAGAAATATAACAGTGCAGGTTTCTTTGAGCTGGAAAGTGAAAGCACTGATCCATAAATTGCAAGTGCTAGCCTTGTTGTATCTGCTGGATTGTGGAATTTTGCAGCTGAGCAGATTTGATTTGGAAAGAGTTTTATAAGCTAGCTGTGGCAGTTTCATATGATCTTTGATATAGGGAACGTGCAGAATATCAAGTCTTCCTCTTATTGCATCTTAAATACAAACTGTTCCATAGCAGAAAACACGTTCTGCAGTAGCCAATTCTAGTCTTCAAGATTGAAACAACAATGTATAGGAGTTGAATGATCAAAGCAAGCAAGGAGGCAGCTAGACAAGTTCAAGCAGTGCACATATGGAGCAGCAGAGTATTGTAGCTTGATCTTTTGGAGTTTTGAATGTGTAATTTGTTTTAGATTTAGTTTCCTTCCTTTTCTTGTAAAAGGACATTAAGACCAAGTGAGGGAAGAGTCCTTGGTGCTCTCTCCAATCTTGCAAATTTTCTTTACTTGCATTGCTACTAGATGGTGAGTGTGTCTTGTTAGCCAAAAGCTACAAGCCTCACCTAGGATTTCTTTTGTTTTATTCTCTTATTCCCACGTTCTAGGCTTTTGTTCCATTAGAAGTCCGAAAATTAGAAGTCTAGGTGTTTTTAACTTTTTCTGTTTGTTTGAGTCCATTTTTTTAAATTCAATAGTGAATCTTACTTTGAAAATGGTTAAGTAAGTAGCTTTAGACATTCTGGCTAGGTAAGACTTGGTATTTAAGCGGCCTTTGGCTTACCTCTTTTACCTGGGAATTGTCTCTTGGCAAAATCTTAAACCTTTTCAAACTAAGAATCCACTTTTGAAATTAAAAGATGAAAGAGAAAGGAATGAGAGGTAAGAAAGGAATATAAATGAGTGTGCTTAGGGACTTGTTTGCCTAATACATGAAAAATCAAAATCAAAATGAGGGTAAGCAAAAAGAAAGTAGGAAGTTTGTACCTCCAACCATTAAAAGAAACCTAAAACTAATGAGAGATAGTATTCAGAAAGGGAAAAATATTTCTTGAGAGTTTAAAAGACCATGGTTTTCTTCGTAGAGAAATTGAGTTTGGAGTCAGACTTAAGGAGCTTATGGATAAGAAGAGAGAAAGAGAGATTGTGAGAAAAGAAGAGGAAGAGAAGAGAGTGAGAGAAGAAAAGAAAAAAAGAGAAGAAGAGCAACGAAAAGAAGAAGAGAGAAAAGAAAGAGAGAGAAGAGAAGAAGAAAAAGAAGAAGAGAGAAGAGAAAAAGAAAAGATAGAAAAGGAGCAATTGCTACTGATAACAAATTCTACTCCTACAATTACAAGGGAACCAAAAAGGGAAGGTTTCCAATTCTTTACTTCTTTTTCATTCATTTTAAATTTCTCTTTCAAATCAATTGTCATTCCATATTCAATGAAAACTTCTTCAAAATATGGCAATTTAAATCTTGAGTTATTGCAACCCTTAAGGATACAAGATACTCAAGATAAAAGAAAAGTGACTTGTGAATTAGGACTTTCAAATTTCTTTAAAACCATAAACAAAGTCCTTATTCTAAAGTCACTTCCACAAAAAAATTCTTTCTAGGATTGATACTAATTGGAGATATATTTGATGCTTATTGTAGATATGTTTTTGATCCAGGAGGAAAGTGACAAACCAAAGTTGTGCTTCTTTATACCTTCCCGATTTGAGGACAAATCATTTTTCAAGAGGGAGGGTATGATAGAAACCCATTTAGGGCATTCCATTCAAAGGAGTACTAACTAAAGCTAAGGCTAAGAAAGGGAAGTAAAGAAAGACTTTTTCTTGATTTTCTTTCT